>NC_091321.1:8656111-8778611 GCF_038502225.1 Cherax quadricarinatus
GGTGCCCAAGAGTTAGTGGAATTGTGAGTGCAAATGTGTTGGAGACATGATGATGCTTGAGGCTATGTTGAAGTAGAGGCAGTAGGTAATGACTTTTGCCTGATTTCTAACAGCAGAGTCTCTCCCTCTCTCTCTCGTGCCAGTTAACGCTGTATTGTTGCCATTTCATAATGGTCTTGTACACTGTGAAAGATTGTATCTCTCATGTTTGATCACTTCCATGAATGACCTGTATATATTTTGTAAGAATTACTGGGGACCAATTCAGCTGCCCCACACATGCAAGTCCACAATATCAACAAATCCAGAGTGTTAGTCAACTTATAAAGAGCCCAAATCCACATGGACTTCATCGATACTGTATCAGATCAACTGTTCATCACTTCAGTGAACCAGATTAATCTGGTCTAGGAGCTTTCCTGTAGACCTAATGTTCATAAAATTTATGGTATACATATAAAAATGGACCTAGGTAGTAGGTTGGTAGACAGCAACCACCCAGGGAGGTACTACCATCCTGCCAAGTGAGTGTAAAATGGAAGCCTGTAATTGTTTTACATAATGGTAGGATTGCTGGTGTTATTTTTTTTCTGTCTCATAAACATGCAAGATTTCAGGTATGTCTTGCTACTTCTACTTACATTTAGGTCACGCTACACATGCATGTACAAGCGTATATATGCACACACCCTTCTGGGTTTTCTTCTATTTTTCTTACTAGTTCTTGTTCTTGTTTATTTCCACTTATCTCCATGAGGAAGTGGAACAGAATTCTTCCTCTGTAAGTCATTCGTGTTGTAAGAGGCAACTAAAATGCCAGGAGCAAGGGGCTAGTAACCCCTTCTCCTGAATATATTACTAAATGTAAAAGGAGAAACTTTTGTTTTTCCTTTTGGGCCACCCCGCCTCAGTGGGATATGGGTGGTGCATTGAAAGAATTAGAATATAAAAATGGAGTCCTTACTACCCAAGGTAGTAGCTGTCCTTGTCCAAATAAATTTTGCATATGTAAATATGTAAATTATATTTCAACATCCACTTAGAGTATTAGTGATTTTCTTTTAGAGACATCAGTGTTGTTTACTTCAACTAATGAGGACTCTTTGATAAATGTATAATGTAAAAAATTACAGTCCTTTCTAAATAATTAATGATTTCTTATAAATGGTGGGTATTATTTGCTTTGAATGCTTTGATCTTAGCCAAATATGACTTCTGTGTTTTCATCAAGTGGTTCCTCATCCCTGACATCATTTTTGATACACTGCAAGCTCACACTTAACATAGTGAAGATCTGATACATAACACTGAATTTGGAAACCAAATAATTAACCATATAAATTATACTCTGAAAAAATGGATGAAGGCAAATATTGTGTCTACACCTACATAAACCAAAATGAAACATGCACAGCCAATACATAAATATTTAAAAAAAAAAAAAAAAAAAAAAATTTGGTTATAGTTTTAAAGGTTAGCCACTACAGTAATATATATATATATATATATAATGTATCAAGCAACATTTCTCACACTATTATACACTAACACAGTAAATCTGTATTACACTTACAGTGTACGTACTTAAGGATGAGCAACAGCCAACTACTGTAGTGAAAACCAATCATAACACACCAAAGGACTACCATGGGAATCCTCTCACACACTACATCTAGATAACATTTTTTCTTTAATACAAAGTCCACGACGTATTGAATATTCAGACCATTCAGGTGACCTGTCCCTGCAAGGGAATTACTTTGATGCTGATGAAGGGTTCTTGACCCAAGGAAATGGAGCCAATCCTCTGTTTACTTGGATCAAATCAAATTGCTTTTCATTTCCCATGTCCTGTATGGCCTTTCAACAGGTTTAGTGTTTCCCCTTGAATATAATCAGGTGTCCTGCATCTCGGTGCTAGAGCATGCATCTCACATCAAAAAGATCCTGGATTTAATATCTGCATTCTGCAAGATGTCTGGGCAAGTTTCTTTATAGTTGCTGCTCATGTTCACCAAGTAGTCAACAGCATCAATGTTTTGGGTTGCATTCTTGGGAAGAACCAAGTAGCAATAAACCATACTTCTTTCAGCCTTACTTACCCAGAATAACTAAAACAGAGGTTAAACAATCATAACAAGGAATCATCATCTACATTCTATGTACTCTGCATCTGCAGGACCCTGAATACTGATACTAACCCAGATAAAAATATATACTGGAGAGTAAAAGAAATGAACAATCTTATACCTTGCATGTACAATTAAGTCAAAGTGGAAACTTCATGCAAACAAGGAACCTACCTACCTGAAGAATTTACACCCGAAACAACACTAATTAACTTCAAGTAACAAAAGTTGTCATGTATTTTATATACCTATTTGTCTCAAGATATCTTAAGTTAGATGATATGTTGAATTATCAGTTCAAAATCATTTATATATCATGTTCTAGTATTTTATCTTGATACAAATGATTGAGTAGTGATATTCTTTTCTAGTCTTTTAAATGCTAAAGCAATGTCTCTAGGATTACTCTAAGGGTATTATCTCAGGATACATTACTGTGTAGGATTTTTAAACAGGGTGTAAAATGTAGCTCCAGTATGCCAGCAGATGCTTAACTAATGAATGTTTTATCATCATCTGATTAATGCCCACATCAGGAGCTACATTACAGTGGACCCTCATTATTCGTAAGCATCGGAAGTCATAATTTTCGAAAATCGTAACGTTTTTTCGTCAACACATTGACTCGCAAATCGTTGTTTGATTGGCAAATAGTCATTCATCCCAGACATGTGCGCACGGCCCCGAGCAGCCCCACACTCCATTCCCAGCCAGTGTGCCATTGTTTATCAGCGAGTGAGGATGATCCCACACATTCATACGATACATTTTGTAATAGTATTCCATTCATTTTAGTGCTTGCAACTGTTATATAAGCCACCATGGCTCCAAAGAAAACTCCAGTGCCAGGCCTTTGGTAAAGAAGGTGAGAAACATGATAGAATTCAAGAAAGACATCATTGAAAAATATGAAAGTGGAATGCGTGTGGCAGAACTTGCCACGTTGTATGGGAAACCCCATACAACCATCACTTCCATCATGGCCAAGAAAAAGGAAATCAAGGAAGCTGTTGTTGCAAATGGGGTAAATATGCTCACAAAAATCAGATCACAAGTACCTACAGTCCCCATCTCTTTATCCGAAATTCTGAAATTCGAAAAGTTCCGAAAACCGAAGTTTTTTCATGGAGTGTGGAGTGTCAGTCATCTTTGCATAACTGCAATGCAGCCAGCTGTGTCATAAGAACACAAAGGAGGAACACTGCAGTAGGCCTGTTGGTCCATACTAGGCAGGTCCTTTACAAATCTGACCCACTAACAGAATAAACTCTACATATTGTCGGTAATTCTACCAACATATATACAAAGTAAAAGGACACAAGTGCAACTAATGTGACAATTTAGTGTGGCAATGTTTCACTCTCCAGGAGCTTTGTCAAGCCATTACAGCTTGACAAAGCTCCTGGAGAGCGAAGCACTGCCACAATAAAATGTCACATTACTTGTACTTGTGTCTTTTTACTTTACAGAATAAACTCTACCCAAGCAATAAGCTTTGACAATTCTATTGCTTGGGTAGAGTTTATTCTCTTAGCAAGTTGGATTTGTGAAGGCCTGCTTAGTATGGGCAGTCGATAATTTGTGAAAAGGCAAGGCAGTTGCATGCCGATCTCAAAAGAAAATGCCTGCAACAAGTGCTGATGTTAGTGAATTTAAGGCCATCAAAAGCTGGTTTGAGAGATTTAAGAATAGTGGTGGCATACACAGTGTGGTAAGGCTGCCAGTTCTGACAAATATGCAGCTGAAAAATATGTGAGTGAATTCAAGGGGTACATAGAGGCTTAAGAATTCAAACCCCAACAAGTGTTCACTTGTGACAAAACAGGCCTCTTGGAAGAAAATGCCAAGGAGGACCTACATCATGCAGGAGGACAAGGCACTACCAGGACACAAGCCTATGAAAGACAGGCTTACTCTTTTGTTCTGTAGTAATGCTAGTGGTCTTTACATGTGTATCACTCTGAAAATCCCAGAATGTTCAAGAAAAACAGTGTCACCAAGAGTAAATTGTGTGTGATGTGGAAAGCTAACAGTAAGGCATGGGTCACAAGGAAAATATTCCTTGATTGGTTCAATGAAGTGTTTGGCCCCATTGTGAAGAAATACCTCCTGGAAAATAAATTGGAACTCAAGTGCCTCCTGGTAATGGACAATGCACCTGCTCATCCTCCAGACTTGGATGACCAAATTGTGGAGGAGTTTCATTTCATCACAGTGAAGTTCTTGCCTCCTAATGCCACTCCTCTCATCCAGCCCATGGACCAGCAGATCATTTCAAACTTCAAAAAACTCTACACCAAAGCAATGTCTCAAAGGTGCTATGATGTGACCTCAGACACTCAAGTGACCCTAAGAGAGTTTTGGAAAGATCACTTCAGTATCTTCCATTGCATATTATTATTATTATTATAATAAAAAAAGAAGCGCTAAGCCACAAGGACTATACAGCGCTGCAGGGCAGGAAGGAAGCGAGGGCATCAGGTGGCAAAAGGGAGATGGATGAGTAATAGGTTACGGATAACAGCGGGGTAGTGGATGGTGAAAGGGTAAAGGGCAGCAAGAGACTGAACTAGAAAGGGCTGAGGGGAGTGCGAAAAGTATCATCAGAGTTTGTTGTCAAGAAGTCAATGAGAGAGTCAGGATTAAAGGAGGGTCCATCAGCAAGAAGGGAAGGTAAAGAGAGAGTAGTAGAACGAAGACGACGTTGGAGGTAAATTCTGCGTGCTCGTTGATAGAGAGGGCAGTCTAACAGAATGTGGCTAATCGATACTGGAACTTGACACTGCTCACAGAGAGGAACAGGGTGCCTCTCCATGAGATACCCATGAGTAAGACGAGTGTGGCCAATGCGAAGGCGGGAGAGAGTGGTCTCCCAACCTCGGCACTGATGACAAGAAGACGGCCAGTAACCTATGCTCGGTTTAATAGAATGAAGTTTGTTACCGAGCAGAGTTGACCAACGTTGTTGCCAACGGGTGCGAAGGTGGGTAGCTATTGCAGCAAAATAGTCCAGAAATGGAACACCTCGATAGGAAATTGGTAGGTCATGTACTG
Source organism: Cherax quadricarinatus (assembly GCF_038502225.1). Classification (NCBI taxonomy): domain Eukaryota; kingdom Metazoa; phylum Arthropoda; class Malacostraca; order Decapoda; family Parastacidae; genus Cherax; species Cherax quadricarinatus. Next base: position 8,661,295 of record NC_091321.1, read on the forward strand.
CTGACTGCACAGCAGTGTCTGCCTGTTCATTGCCCTGTACGTCGACATGACCAGGGACCCAACAAAAAACAATATCTTTATGTTTGGTAGAGATACGGCGTAGCCAAAGTTGGATATGGAGAACTAGGGGATGAGATGTATCAAATTTTCGTATAGCCTGTAGAGCACTAAGGGAGTCTGAGACTACTACAAATGATGACACAGGCATAGATGCGATATGAATAAGTGCTGCAAGAATGGCATACAGTTCAGCAGTAAAAATGCTAGCTGAAGATAGTAAATGCCCCCGCACGACGCTGTCCGGAAACACTGCTGCGAATCCGACGCAGTCTGAAGACTTAGAGCCATCTGTGTACACAGCGGTGGCATGAGAATGGGAGTGGAAGTGATCAAGAAAAAGAGAGCGGGAAGCCACCGTAGGCAGTTGAGCTTTCGAGCAAGGGAGTGAGAAAGAACAGACCCGAACAGCTGGAACTTCCCAGGGGGGTAGGGAAAAGTGAGATGCTACATGAACATATAAAGGTGGTAACTGAAGGGAAGACAAGAGTGAATGTAGGCCAAGAGAAAAGGGACGGAGCAAATAGGGGCGGCGAACAAATAAAGAATGTCTACTAATATCGGTGACCATTCTATAAATGGAAGGATTGTGTAGATCGTGAGAGCGTACATAGTAGCGAAGGCAATGGGCATCACGGCGATCAGACAAGGATGGAACATTCGCTTCTGTATAGAGGCTCTCAACAGGGAAAGAGCGAAAAGCACCAAGGCACAAATGTAGTCCTTGGTGATGGATAGAGTTAAGGCTAGAGAGAGTAGCAGGAGAGGCCACGGAATAAATCTGGTCACCATAATCGAGTTTCGATAAAACGAGGGCTGAATGTAGGCGAAGCAGAGTTCGACGATCAGCTCCCCAGGAAAGATGAGCAAGGGTTTTAAGAAGGTTTAGCCGGCTGTGACAAGTTGCCTTCAGAGAGGTAATGTGAGGTTTCCAGGATAACCTATGGTCAAAGAGAAGGCCTAGAAACCTGACTGTATCACGTTCAGGGATACGGGAGCCATAGAGATACAAAGGATGATCGGAGATAACAGAGCGTCTAGTGAAAGTAATTTGGTGAGTTTTGGTACTTGAAAATTTAAACCCATGCGTGGTGGCCCAAGTGGAAACACGGTCGTCCGCATGCTGGAGAGAAACTGCAATAAGATGACAGTCAGCGCCTGCACAAGCAATAGCGAAGTCATCAACATAGAGTGATGACCAAATATTGGGTGGAAGAACAGAGGCCAAATCATTTATAGCAAGGAGAAAAAGTGTTGTGCTTAGAACACATCCCTGAGGGACACCTTCAGCTTGGACGAAGTCCGGGGAAAGAACATTATTGACTCGAACACGGAAATGTCTGTCAGTTAAAAAGTTCTTAAGGAAGGATGGTAGATTGCCTCGGAGGCCTAAGGAATGGGCCTGGGCCAAAATATTATACCTCCAAGTTGTGTCATATGCCTTCTCAAGGTCAAAAAATATGGCAATAACCGAGTGATTATTCGCAAAGGCATTACGAACATACGTATCCAAGCGTAGTAAGGGGTCTATGGTAGAACGACCCTTACGAAAGCCATATTGACTAGCGGAGAGACTGTTGTGTGTCTCTAAATACCACATTAAACGTCGATTTACGAGACGTTCCATCACTTTGCAAACTGCACTAGTAAGAGCGATGGGGCGATAGTAGGAGGCATCATGTCCTGTAGTACCCGGTTTGCGGAAAGGGAGAACAATGGCAGATTTCCACAGCTGGGGAAGAACTCCTTGTGCCCAAATAAGATTGAAGAGGTGTAAGAGGACTACAAGGGCTGACCGATGTAAATGTTGTAACATACGAATATGAATGTCGTCAGGCCCAGCTGTCGATGATCGGCAAGCTGAGAGCGTTGCCTCCAGTTCTTGAAGTGTAAAAGGCACATTATACTGTTCTTCTCTGAGAGAAGAAAAGTCCAAGGGTACTAACTCTCTGGCAGACTTTGAGGAAAGAAACGAGGGGCATAGATGGAGCCCTCGGGAAATACGGACCAGATGTGTGCCAAGTTCAATGGCAACGTCGAGAGGGTTTGCTACATCAACACCAGCGACCTGTAGAACAGGAGCTGGGTCAGGAGAGTATTTACCACTCAATTTCCTCACTTTTTTCCAGGTTGCACTCATAGAAGAAGCAGAGGTGATGGTGGAAACATAGTCTCGCCAACAAGTGCGTTTAGCTTCACGGATGACACGGCGAGCGATCGCACGCTTCTGCTTAAAATCAAGAAATCTCTCAGCGATTCTATTGTACCGGTACCTGCCCCATGCAGCACGTTTCAAACGTACTGCACGAGCACACGCAGGAGACCACCAAGGCACGCACTTCTGAGAATGCCTGCCTGAGGTTTGGGGTATAGAATGAGAAGCTGCGGTATAAACTGATGTCGAGAAGATGTGTAGGAGCTCATCAATGGAGGATGAAGAAGGAACCTCACTAAAACCAGTGAGGTGTGAGTAAAGATCCCAATTTGCCCGATCAAATTGCCAGCGAGGGCTACGGAAAGGTGGTGAATAGGAAGGAGAAGTAAGAATGATCGGAAAATGATCGCTGTCATGTAAGTCCGGTAGAACAGACCAGGTGAAGTCTAGTGCAGTGGAGGAAGAGCAGACTGATAGATCGATGCAAGAGAGAGTATGAGTACGAGGATCAAAATGGGTGGGAGTACCCGTATTTAAAAAATGGAGGGGGTGAGAGGCGAGAAAAGCCTCCAACTGGATGCCACGTGAGTCACAATGAGACCCCCCCCCAGAGGAAATGGTGGGCATTAAAATCACCAAGCAACAGAAGTGGTGGTAGTAAGGATGAAACAAGAAAGGCAAAGTCTGGGAGAGAAAATGCTCGAGAAGGAGAGAGATATAAAGAACATATTGTAAACCACTTATTCAAGTGGATACGTCCTGCAGTGTAATGCAGCGAGGTATGGACAAATAGTTGACAGTACGGAATATCATTGCATAGAAGAAGGGCACTTTCATTAAAGGTCCCATCTGAGAAAGGATCCGAAGAATACAATAAATTATAGCCTGAGATAGGTTGGAAGACAGCCGAGTGTAATTTTGGTTCTTGTAAGCAAGCACCAACAGGGGAAAACCTGGAAAGCAACATCTGAAGCTCACCCCGATTACCCCTGAGGCCGCGGATATTCCACTGTAAATAGGCCATGATTGGCAATGAAGAAAATACCAGGAATCTGTAGGTAAAGGCACCTACGGACTAGAGGGGTTAGAAAAGTCAACGTGTGGTGGCATTGGAAGACGTTCAAGTAGCGAAGGAACGGAGCGTTGCGAAGAATGGGGTTGTGAAGATGGAGGAGAGGGAAGAGAAGGAACAGGAAGTGAATCAGTGTCCATTGAAGGTTTAGTCTCTGCAATATATTCTGAAATGGCTTCAAGTGTTTCTGAATTCAAAGATGTATGGGAGACCATATTGGAGATAGAAGGAGGAGGGTGAGTAAAGATTGGGACAGTAATGGACTGTACCAAAGTAGAGGGGGAGGGAAGAGTGTAAGGGACTGGAGATGAAGTGTGGGGGGGGGACAGAAGAGACAGAAACCTGGGAGGTGGCAGAAGAGGGAGAAACTTGGGAGGGGACGGGGGTGGAAGGCATAGTACGAGGAGGAGGGTGAATCTCCACACTTGTAATAGAGCCAGAGAGAGGGGAAGAACTAGGTACAGAGACTGGAAAGGTAAAGTGTGGAGGTGGAAGAAGGGAAGGAAGGGGCAAAGAAGATTTGAGCAATGTGGATTTTTTGGACTTCTGAGAAGTAGAGGGGCGATTGGTATTAGGTGTCGTACGAGGTCTTGTCGATACTGGGGCTTGTGAGGAAGGACGCGAAGATGTGAGAACAGACTGAGTTGTAGTCGGGACGTCAGAACCAAGGACAGCAAAAGGATTAGAGGCCAGAGTGGCTATGGGAGGGGTAACAACAGAGGAGGCTGCAGAAGATGGGACCCCAGAAGTGGGGGGATGTTTGGAAACACGAGAATAAGAAACACGGGGTAGTCTCCCTTGGAGGCGGAGATGAGTAACTGCCATAGCATAAGGGAGAGCTTCTACCTCTTTGAGGCAACGGATTGCACGTTCATTTAAGTAGACCTGGCAATGGCGGGAGTACAAAGGGTGAGCTTCATTACAATTAAGGCAAGATGGAGGTTGACTGCAAGATGTATTAGAACGGTCGTCGGCGCCACAGACTGGGCATTCGGCCATAGATCTGCAATATTTCACTGGGTGACCAAAACGCCAGCAATTTCTACATTGTTGCAGTGTAGGTATCATCTTTCGAACTTGTAACCGATGTCCCACGACATATACAGAGGACGGGAGTTCTCGGCTGTCAAAAGTTAAACGAGCTACATTGCAAGGGTAACGTTTCCACCCCCAGGCAGGAAGGACATAAGTGTCTACTTTGAGGATTGGGAGATCCTGGAGTTCCAGCTGTTCAAAAATGTCATTGCCACATGACTGGAAATTCTGTTGGACTATGGTATGGGGCAGAATGACAGTACCACTACAAGAATTGAGAGAAAGATGTTTTTCAATAGTGATAGGAGTAGTATCGATATTCGAAAGGAGAGAAAGATCATGAGCTTGGGTAGCATTCTGGACAGTGACGATGCGAGTACCGCTCTTGAGAGCATGAAATGAAATATCTCTACCAACATGACGCAGGAGCACTTTGCCAATACTATGGTCAGAAAGGTAGGCAGAAGAAGAAGTCGGTCTTAAAGTAAAGAATTTAGTCCATTGTGTGGTCCGAAACTGAGCGTGGAGAGGGAGTGCTTGACGTGTCGGTCTTTTCCGAGAAGAATGGGAAGGTAACGAAGGAGCATCATCAGGAGATTGACGTTGGCGTTTAGGAGTAGGACCGGAGTTGGTCCGGCGTGAAATGGGTGGGCGATTCGAAAATTGCCGTACCGTAGAGGGAGAAGCCGGAAGCATAGTCAAAGGAGAGCGGAGTTCAGACAAATCGAAGGAGTCAGTCGAAGCCCCGGTACCTGAAGCGGGTGAGGAAACAGCACCAGCAAGAGGTACAGGGGCATCAGGAGTGTCCGAAGAGTGGTCCAAACACAAGGCAGGGTCAGAATGGGGTGCGGTATCAAGAAGGGGCCCGGGGGTAGTGGGTTCATGGATTGGGTTCTCCATGGTTAGGTTACTCCTTTGCTTTTTGTTTTTAAGAAAAAAAAGAAAGAAAAGAAAATAAAAATTAAAAAAAGAATAAAAAAAGGGGGTAGCGGGGAGGAATAGTTCCCAGGAGGAATGAAAGGGCCGGAAATCTCCCTCCGCACCCAAGAGGACCTCAGCACCGCTAGTAGCGCAGATGCAGCATGGAACCCGTGCCATACCCTACCCTTCGTGCCAGTAAACCAGCAATCCGGGATAGCAACCTCACATCTGCCGAGCTACCTCGGTGGACAAAAGAGAGAGCGGCCGGATATCCGCCACAAAGCATACCTCCTTCGGCCACCACCCCCGGAATCCGAAAGGTGGCTTCCAGAGATACACCCGTCGCCCGAAAGACACCCAAAGCTACTCCGGGATACCGGAGAGGGATCGGGACATCCCCAGGCAATCCAGATTCCACGGCAAACTACGCCACCGCCAAGAACCTCAACGGAATGGGATGGACCCCGGTGTCCTTTCCCCTACCTAGGAACTAGCGCGCCTGTGGGAGAAATCCCAAAGGCCAAAAAGAGGAAGGGCAAAAGGGAGGGGTGGGGAGGAGGAGGAGGAATGGAAAAAGGGGAGGATGGGATAGGGGAGGTGAGAATGGGGGGTAATTAGGTTCGGTCTGAGGAAGAAGACTGACAGGGCTAATTCCTCAGACCAAGAGCCTCTTCACCATGCCAAGGAGTCCCCCTTGAAGAGGCTTCCATTGCATAAACCTTATAGGTAAGGCTTGGGAGGGAGTGACTTCCAGGACTTTGAACTCTGCTTCAAGAAAATCGTGTCCAGATTGTGTCAAAAAGAGGGATTTTGAAGGGTTTGGAGCTGACCTTGAGGACCCTATGCCAGTTGTGGAATCTATTGTGGCACTGGGGAATTACATGGGGTTGGATGTGAGTAGCGAGGATGTGGAAGAGTTGGAGGACCACAATGAAGAGCTAATCACTGAAGAGCTGCAAGAGCTTCATCTGGAACAGCAACAGTCCACAGCTCAGTAAATTGCTTCAGAGGAGGAGGGAGAGAGATGGAAGAAGGTGCCTTCTTCAGAGATTTGTGCATTGTGGAGTAGGATGGAAAGATTTGTGGCAGAACATCACCCTAATAAAGCTCTTGCAAGCTGTGTTGGCAACATGTACAATGACCATGTGTTGTCCCATTTTAGGGAAATTTTAAAGAGACACCAGTAACAGAACTCTCTGTTCAGATATTTAGTGCCACAGGTGTGCAGTGACTCTCAAGCTGGTCCTAGTGGCATTAAAAAACAAAGGGAAATAACCCCAGAAAAGCACTTGGTACCTGAAGTCTTTATGGAAGGGTATTCCCCTTCCAAACAGTAATTAATCCATCCTCTCCCCTCCTCCCATGTTCCATACACTAAGAAGAATCGTCAATAGAGGCAAGTGTCATGCTATTTTTGTTTCATTCTTCATGTCTCATTGTTTTCTGTGTATGTACATCTATATTTCATGTAAAAAAATTATTTTGTTTTAATACTTTTGGGTGTCTGGAATGGATTAGTTGGATTTACATTATTTCTTGTGGGAATAATAGTTTCGCAAATCCTCAATTTCGATATTAGTCACTCTCTGTAATGGATTAATTATGAAAAACGAGGGTCCACTGTACTTATAATTAATATCACTTTGATATGTAATATCAACCCGTTATCTTTTATGAAATGCATATGTAAGTTAGATTATTTTATTCAGAGGAAAGCACAAAATTCATAGGGATCATACAGAGCCTTTGGTATGGGGAAGCAATCAAGTTTGATGCAAAGGAAAAAGATAGCTCCAAAAACTGGATCAAGATCATCAAGGCCCCTCAAGAAGAGTGCTATGATATTGAAGGGCTCTTAACACAAGGACTTGGAGCTACCCTCTCCTTCTTCAGATAAAGCCTGATTACCTCTTCTCCCTTAAGCGCTATATGATACCTACAGGTCTAGCGCTTCCCATGAATATACATAATAAAATAATCAGCATGAAAGCCTCATCCCCTAGACTAGACTAGCTCACAGGTAAGGACCCTCAAGGGGTGAGGGGATAGGTGAAGAATATTGGGGAAAAATTTAGACTATAGTATAAGAGCCAGGGCTAGACCCAGCAGCTAAGGCATCATGTGGCATTTGCCACACAATGCTTAGGAGGCAAAGGGTCAGACGGTGTGTTGGCCCCATATGACGCTAAGCAAAGATCTCTGTCTTGCCACAGAGAGAGAGAGATGTCTATGGCTATGTTGTCATGGCAACGACAGTGAAAATGATAATAGTAAGGTGGTGGTTGCAAAGAAAAAACAGAACACTGTTAAAGGTCCACACCTGCAAAGGGAAGGAAGAGTGGTTTGTGTATAAGGCTCAGGGTATAGTAGCATAGGAGTGTGTTAGTGGCTTTCTTTTGTGCTTAACAGTATTTATTACATGTAAACTACACTTTGTATACTGCAGAAAAGAAATAGTTGTATTGTTTTGTGAGAGTGTAGCTGCGACATCAAGGAAGATAGTCCACAAGTCATTCCTCATCCCCTTGATGGCTATGTAAAAAAAAAAATCTTTTATAAGTAAATTTTACAATTTTTTTTTTTTTTTTTTCAACAAGTCGGCCATCTCCCACCGAGGCAGGGTGACCCAAAAAAGAAAGAAAATCCCTAAAAAGAAAATACTTTCATCATCATTCAACACTTTCACCACACTCACACATTATCACTGTTTTTGCAGAGGTGCTCAGAATACAACAGTTTAGAAGCATACACATATAAAGATACACAACATATCCCTCCAAACTGCCAATATCCCAAACCCCTCCTTTAAAGTGCAGGCATTGTACTTCCCATTTCCAGGACTCAAGTCCGACTATATGAAAATAGCCGGTTTCCCTGAATCCCTTCACTAAATATTACCCTGCTCACACTCCAACAGATCGTCAGGTCCCAAGTACCATTCGTCTCCATTCACTCCTATCTAACACGCTCACGCACGCTTGCTGGAAGTCCAAGCCCCTTGCCCACAAAACCTCCTTTACCCCCTCTCTCCAACCCTTTCGAGGATGACCCCTACCCCGCCTTCCTTCCCCTATAGATTTATATGCTTTCCATGTCATTCTACTTTGATCCATTCTCTCTTATATGACCAAACCACCTCAACAACCCCTCTTCTGCCCTCTGACTAATACTTTTATTAACTCCACACCTTTTCCTAATTTCCACACTCCGAATTTTCTGCATAATATTTACACCACACATTGCCCTTAAACAGGACATCTCCACTGCCTCCAACCGTCTCCTCGCTGCTGCATTTACCACCCAAGCTTCACACCCATATAAGAGTGTTGGTACTACTATACTTTCATACATTCCCTTCTTTGCCTCCATAGATAACGTTTTTTGACTCCACATATACCTCAACGCACCACTCACCTTTTTTCCCTCATCAATTCTATGATTAACCTCATCCTTCATAAATCCATCTGCCGACACTTCAACTCCCAAGTATCTGAAAACATTCACTTCTTCCATACTCCTCCTCCCCAATTTGATATCCAGTTTTTCTTTATCTAAATCATTTGATACCCTCATCACCTTACTCTTTTCTATGTTCACTTTCAACTTTCTACCTTTACACACATTCTCAAACTCATCCACTAACCTTTGCAATTTTTCTTTACAGATATGTTGATTATATTTAAATTTTATTTACTTTCTTATTATTGTATAGAGTATAACACTATTCCCTATTTTAAGTCAGTAGTATATTAACATTCTTGTATATACTACATCTCCCATTTCTTTTTCTTTTCTAGGGATTACTGAAATACATTTTTACAGTATGTATCTTTATACGTATTTGCAGTAGTGTCTAAATTTGCCAACTGCAAGAATTTACCTTCCATTAATAAATTTGAAAATTCCTGGGTTTTTGCATGAAAGACAAATGTGATGGAAAACATTAACTTATTTTGGCCAGAGGCAGTGAACGTGACCAGCTGTTTTTCCAAAGTTGTGAAGACTGCTGGGATAGCAAAGGCTTTAATGAAATTGGATGATAAATAAAAAAAAAAAGAATTTATGGTTAATCTGTCCCTTGAGGATATATGAAAAGATGACACACACTAAGCCTAGCAAATCGAAGCCCTGTCACTGAAAGATGTTATGATGAGGTGAAGACAATGACGATGTAGATGTAAGACCTCAGACAGTTACTATGAAAGTTATCTTAATGCAGATCATATGCAACAGCTGCTATTGATACATTAGATAAGGAAGTTCAGCTGATGAAAGAAGCCTAAAGTTCAAGAGAATATTGGAAGATGTCTTTTGACATTACAAGGGATCCCAGTAGAGGACTGAAATGTACAGACCAATTAATCTTCAGATTTTCCATCTCCATGTGGGTTATTATTGAGCACTGACAAGTGTTCAATACACTTTAGTTATTTTATTAACACATCAGCCGATTCCCACCAAGGCAGGGTGGCCCAAAAAAGAAAAACTTTCATCATTCACTCCATCACTGTCTTGCCAGAGGGGTGCTTTACACTACAGTAATAAAACTTCAACATTAACACCCCTCCTCGAGAGTGCAGACACTGTACTTCCCATCTCCAGGACTCAAGTCCGGCCAGCCGGTTTCCCTGAATCCTTTCATAAATGTTACTTTGTTCACACTCCAACAGCACGTCAAGTATTAAAAACTATTTGTCTCCATTCCCTCCTATCAAATACGCTCGCGCATGCTTGTTGGAAGTCCAAGCCCCTTGCACACAAAACCTCCTTTACCCCCTCCCTCCAACCCTTCCTAGGCCGACCCTTACCCTGCCTTTCCTCCATTACAGATTTATACATTCTTGAAGTCATTCTGTTTTGTTCCATTCTCTCTACATGTTCGAACCACCTCAACAACCCCTCCTCAGCCCTCTGGATAATAGTTTTGGTAATCCCGCACCTTCTCCTAATTTCCAAACTACAAATTCTCTGCATTATATTCATACCATACATTTCCCTCAGACATGACATCTCCATTGCCTCCAGCCTCCTCCTTGTTGCAACATTCATCACCCATGCTTTACACCCATACCAGAATGTTGGTACAACTATACTCTCATACATTCCCCTCTTTGCGTCCACGGACAAAGTTCTTTGTCTCCACAGATTCCTAAGTGCACCACTCACCCTTTTCCCCCTCATCAATTCTATGATTCACCTCATATATTTATATTATATTATGCATTACCCTACCTTACAGGTTACATATGTAACACTGCTTGTCACTAGAATAAGTGCAGAGTATGGAAAGAACAGACATGACAGTGCTAGCTGCTAATGGTGAATGTGTACAACTTGATCAAGAGTGGCTATTAGTGCACAAAAATCATTCCTTAGGAACACACACATTACACTTATACCAAAAAATATCAAAGAATTGTAAAAAAAAAAATCTAGAATTTCTTTTCCAACACATCATTATGATGTGAGTACATCACCAGTCTTTAGGTTTCTCAGAATTTAGGAGCATTAATTACTATTAATGCAAACATTATTTCAAAGAAATATACAGTGATTTTAATGACTTCTATTTCTAATTATATATACAATATTTATATGCTATTTGCAGTAATTTGTACTAGAAATGTGTGCAGGATACTTCAAAGTACACTTAATTAGGAAAGAGATAATCTATAACATCTATTTAATATACATGAATAAATATGAGTTTTCTCACAAGCTACCAGTGTATCAAGGGGTTGAGTTGTGAATATCCTATATAATAACACTACACCAAGGTCCTAACATAAGTATTGCATGCAAAATTATTTTTTTCCTGAAGTGTAATTAGAGGATAAGACATCTATAAAAATAACACAAATGACAGCTTAGTTCTCAACAGGTGTTTGGTTGGTGCTCCAACACTCGTGTGAGTAACTTCCCATCACCACCATCTCCTTAGCTAGTATCTCAGAGAGACAATTACCAGGAAATTTCCTCAAATCTGCCTTTCTCTGCCTTAGAGACATTAGTAGGGATCCATGAGGAGCAGTATGTTTCTTCTGCTAGATTCTGAATGACAAATGTTTAGCAATTTTCAAAAGATAATTCCTGCTAGTAACTTATTGTTATCTTAATGACTTTGGGTAATACTGATAGCTGAGAAATAAGCTGCCAATCTTCAGTGTACAAAGGTACATCTGCCAATGTCTTGTTTGACTCAGAATCTACATCAAGTCCACGGATGATAAATGCTAATACTGTATGTGTCTAAAGGTATTATTATTATGTAATATTGTAATACCTGAATGATACCCGCTTGTGGACTGTAGGCTTATCCTTTCTGTTTGGGTCCCTGGTGGAACCAAGACATTACAAGTTACTTAAAGAAACATCTGAAGCAATAGTCAATGCACATTATATTGATTCACTGTAGTAATCAAAATGTGATAATCTATGCTAATGAAGAGATTATATATATTCAAAGAAAATGTTAAATAGTTATAACATAAAATATAACTTAACAGTGTTAAGGAATTAAATCCAGCACAATTACATGAATTTTTTTTAATGCAACACACTAGTTTTAGTTTAATATCTTTATTACTATATTTTTCTCCAGATCTGACATGTTACTTCTTCTTGTTCTCCAAACATGGTAGTACCTGTGTGTAGATATTCCCTAACAAATCTCCAGACTTTGAGGTTCCTAAAGAATACATGCTCTTCTCCGGTCATCAAACAGCAGATTTTATTTCTTTGCTTAGAATGATGTGATTTTTATCTTGTCTTGACTTGAGTATGTAGTTTTTAAGTACAAGTTGGCCATCACGAATCCGGCAATCAGTAATCTGGCACTAATTTCGGCTGGCATAATTTAGAATTTTTAGGGTCATCACACTAACTTGCCACTACTGTTTTGTGGCACTACTTGCTGCACAAGTCATTCAAATTCATTTTTTGTTATAACTTGCTCACTTTTAGCCCTAGCCACGGTTCCAACAAATAAAAGAAATGCTCCTCGTTGTGTACAGCATATACACTGTACATTGTCCATAAAAGATAAGGTGACTTTGAAGCCACTGTCAGTCGCTATGAGCTCAGCTCACTCAGATAAGCTGTGCCTGGTAAATTTGGGCATACATATGAGAAAATAGGTCTGTATGGTAAGTGTGCACTACATAAAAAAAAAATCCTGCATCATGCAGTGCACAATGAGAGAAAAAGGCGACTGCATTTTTGGTGTAAAACAGTGACTTTGCTGTGTATTTTCATATGGTTTGTATTCTCGTTTTTTGGTCTCATTTGATAGAATGGAAGATATATTACAGAAATAGATATAATTTTGATTGGGTTCATGCCAGAAAGTACCTTAAATTTGAGCTCAAAGTAGCGGAAATGTTCGATCTTTGCCAATGTTCAAAAGTAAACAAATGACATAACCGTCCAATACATGTCAAACAGGATGGTGTAATACACAGTCATGAATGGGTTAACATTATTTACACAATTTTATTACAATAATGCAGTAGTCTGCATAACAGTAGATCATCTATTTTTTTGTGTGAATAAAAATTCCAAATGAGAAGCAAGCATAATATAAGAGAGGCCTGGAGACGTGAATAATGAACAGAGAAATTGGCATCTCTTGAAATTTGTGTGAAATTGATCCAATTACCAATTTCTGACCACTATTGGATAGCTGAAATAGGTAAATGGGTGGTTTCTTGTATTCAGTCGACAGAATTGTAGGACTACTAGCAACATAGCTGAGTTTTGTAGACTGGAACAATGTAATGGGCCAAAAATAGGACGTAAAGTGGGTGAAATCGCCGATGCGTAAATATCACCGTTGGGTTAAGTGTATTCTAACCTAACCACTCTGTAATCTGGCAAAATCACTAATCCGGAACCCTACAGGTCTCGATGATGCCAGATTAGTGATGGTCAACCTGTATTAGGATTAGTCTGCCTGAAATGCCCTGCATATTAGTGGCTTTCTTTGTACTTAGCAAATTAAAACTGTAATTACACGCTGTAATCTTTGCAAAGAATTAAAATCTTTATTTTTAAGAATAGTATGTATACTCTGATTGTAGTCCAGTAAAACTTTCATAACTGGAAGCTTTATCCATGTTTGCATATGGATAGATATAGGTCATGAGAAGACCTTGTGCAGATTACCTTAATTCACTTGTTCATATTCACTGTATTTGTGGAAACATTTTAATATAGCACTCCCTTTGTACCCAAGAAGAAATTTTCAAGTATATTTGCTTATGGACATTACATTTATCTAGTTACCCCCAAAAATTCATAAACTCAAATTTTTTTTAGCTCAGGCAATACTTGCTCAGTGACTCTGAATTACTCGTCCAAATCCTGTGCATGAAGTCATGATATTGTCAACTTGACGGAATATTGGTGTTAATGGGTGGGAAACTGACAGTATCTTCTGACACTCTGTCTGATGGAGACTGGAAGGTTTAAGGCTTGTATGGTGTTTGCATTTTTTCTCTATAGGATGCTGTAGTAGGAAAAAAGGTTCTGTACCTTCAAGTCTTGAGTTGCATGACTGGTCTGTATTATATTTTGCAAAGAAGCCTACTTATGATTCTCAAATGTTGACAACTTGTGCAGATTTAATTTACACAACCCATCCTCACATCACACATAATGCACATGCTGATTTGAATGTTGCATTGGCTTGTCCAGACACTGCTCTGCCAAACATGTTATGGCATTTTTGGGGGGCTATTTATGATCAACATACATATTTACAACTTCATAAAACCTACCCTACCCTTATATATTATTATTTTTATTAACACATCAGCCAATTCCCACCAAGGCAGGGTGGCATGAAAAATAAAAACTTTCATCATCATTCACTCCATCACTGTCTTGGCAGAGGGGTGCTTTACACTACAGTTAATAAAACTGCAACAGTAACACCCCTCCTTCAGAGTGCAGACACTGTATTTCCTATCTCCAGGACTCAAGTCCGACCTGCCAGTTTCCCCGAATCCCTTCATAAATGTTACTTTGCTCACACTCCAACAGCATGTCAAATATTAAAAACCATTTGTCGCCATTCACTCCTATCAAATACGCACACGCATGCTTGCTGGAAGTCCAAGCCCCTCGCACACAAAACCTCCTTTACCCCCTCCCTCCAACCTTTCCTAGGCCAACCCCTAACCCGCCTTCCCTCCACTACAGAATTATACACTTGAAGTCATTCTGTTTCGTTCCATTCTCTCTACATGTCTGAACCACCTCAACAACCCTTCCTCTGCCCTCTGGACAACAGTTTTGGCAATCCCACACCTCCTCCCAACTTCCAAACTATGAGTACTCTGGATTATATTCACACCACACATTGCCCTCAGACATGGCATCTCCATTGCCTCCAGCCTTCTCCTCGCTGCAACATTCATCACCCATGCTTAACACCCATATATGAGCGTTGGTAAAACTATACTCTCATACATTCCCCTTTTTGCTTCCAAGGACAAGGTTCTTTGTCTCCACAGACTCCTAAGTGCACCGCTCACCCTTTTATCCCCTCATCAATCCTACGATTCACCTCATCTTTCATAGACCCATCTGCTGACATGTCCACTCCCAAATATCTGAATACATTCACCTCCTCCATACTCTCTCCCTCCAATCTAATATCCAATCTTTCGTCACCTAATTTTTTTGTTATCCTCATAACCTTACTTTGTTTTCTTCTTTTACATACCCTACCAAATTCATCCACCAATCTCTGCAACTTCACTTCAGAATCTCCCAAAAGCACAATGTCATCAGCAAAAAGCAACTGTGACAACTCCCACTTTGTGCTTGATTCTTTATCTTTTAGCTCCACACCTTTTGCCAAGACCCTCACATTCACTTCTCTTACAACTCCATCTATAAATATATTGAACAACCACAGTGACATCACACATCCTTGTCTAAGGCCCACTTTTACTGGGAAATAACCTCCCTCTTTCCTACATACTCTAACCTGAGGCTCACTATCCTCGTAAAAACTCTTCACTTTCAGTAACCTACCTCCTATACCATACACCTGCCACATTACCCCCCTATCCACCCTGTCATATGCCTTTTCCAAATCCATAAATGCCACAAAAACCTCTTTAGCCTTATCTAAATACTGTTCACCTATGTTTCATTGTAAACACTTGGTCTACACACCCTCTACCTTTCCTAAAGCCTCCTTGTTCATCTGCTGTCCTACTCTCTATCTTACTCTTAATTCTTTCAGTAATAACTCTACCATACACTTTACCAGGTATACTCAACAGACTTATTTCCCTATAAGTTTTGCACTCTCTTTTGACCCCTTTGCCTTTATACAAAGGAACTATGCATGCTCTCTGCCAATCCCTAGGTACCTTACCCTCTTCCATACATGTATTAAATAATAGCACCAACCACTCCAAAACTATATCCCCACCTGCTTTTAACATTTCTATCTTCATCCCATCAATCCCTGCTGCCTTACCCCTTTTTCATTCTACCCACTGCCTCACAAACTTCCCTCCCACTCACAACTGGCTCTTCCTCACTCCTACAAGATGTTATTCCTCCTTGCCCTATACATGAAATCACAGTTTCCCTATCTTCAACATTTAACAATTCCTCAAAATATTCCCTCCATCTTCCCGATACCTCTAACTCTCTAAACCTACTAGGGTCATACAGCATACCCTTATATAAAATAAAGATTTTTTTTCTGATAAGGAACATTCAGAAATTGACCCTGGGAACCATGTAGGAAAATGAACAGTATAAAATGAGGATTGTTTTAGAAGGGGCATAGTTTCAGCATTTTTTTTAAGTGGCATTTGCAGCTCACTCTTTGGTCAAGCTACGTATATAAATGCATGTATCCATTTCAAAAAATCATCCTCCAAAATCCTCAATAAATTTCATGTTAATAATAATATGTACATGTACAATTTCAGTGAGAAACTAAAGGCACTAATAACAAACAGACAAATGAATAAGCACCACCTTCTCTTAGCTGGAGACTTCAACATCAACCTTGGCCTACTAGATGATCAGCCTGTAACTGATTTCATCAACAATATGAACAACACACTTCTCACACCAACAATAACTAAACCAACCAGGCTCACTGAAACAAGTGCAACCATAATAGACCACATATGGACCAATATACTAGCCCCCCTTAAATCAGGGATAATCACAGATAGCACTACATACCACTACCCTACCTTCCTCTTGACAAACATTAGTAAACCACCACTTGAATACAACAAAGTTTCATTTAGACTCCATGATGAGGCCTCAATAAGGAAGTTCACAGCTGACCTAGAGATTGTTGACTGGCCTACAGAATTCTCCAAGGCCAATGGTATTGATGACTGGACAGACATTTTTCTTAACAAATTACTTAGACTATACAACAAACATTGTCCTATAAAAACGAAACAGATCACAAACAAACGGCTTGGTTGCCCATGGCTAACCAGCACCATTCTGAAATCCATTGATAAGAAACACCAATATGAAAAGCAATATAGACAGGGCTTAATACACAAAGATATTCTTAAACACTATTCATCAGTCCTCACCAAAGTAATAAAGAAAGCCAAACAACTATACTACTCCAGTAGATTCACTGACACAAGAGGAGATATAAAAAAGACCTGGAAAACACTCTCTCAGATTCTAGGGACCCACAAACTGAAAAAAAACAAGAATATTGCCCTAACTAAACCTAATGAAACACCACTGCATCCCACTGACACAGCTAACAAGATAAACGACTTCTTCTCAACCATAGGTTCTAATCTCGCCAATAAAATCCCACGTACCAATGCCCATGATGGGGACTACCTAGATGGGAATTTCCCAAATTCCTTCTATCTTGCTCCAACTGAGCCCATGGAAGTCACCGAGATTATAAAGTCACTTAAAAATAACTCAGGGAATCTGTCTCATCTCCCACCATTATTGTACAAGAGAGCGGCCCATGTCCTCTCGCATGCTATCTCATTACTTTTTAACAAGTCACTAGAAACTAGCACCTTCCCGAAACTACTCAAGACGGCAAGGGTTACACCAATACATAAAGGTGATGACCCTACAGATTTAAACAACTATAGGCCAATATCAAACTTACCATTGCTATCCAAAATCTTTGAGAAACTCGTGCACAGGAGACTATATTCATTTGTAACGGCACAAAACATACTCAACCCCTGCCAATTTGGATTCAGGAAAAATAAAAGCACTAACGATGCAATCATAAAAATGCTAGATCTGATTTACACAGCATTGGAAAATAAGGAATATCCACTAGGAATTTTTATTGACCTAAGAAAAGCTTTTGACACAGTAGACCATGGCATCCTACTCCACAAACTTGACCATTATGGTATAAGAGGCCATGTGCTTGCATATTTCAAATCTTACTTTACTAATAGGTATCAGTATGTCACCATTAAAGACACAGCATCAACAACACAGCCACTTGATACTGGAGTTCTGCAGGGAAGTGTCCTTGGTCCCCTGCTCTTCCTCATATACATCAATGATCTTCCAAACGTATCTCAACACCTGAACCCCATTCTCTTTGCTGATGACACGACTTATGTCATCTCTCACCCTAATCTTGCCACCCTCAACACCATTGTTAATGAGGAGCTGATCAAAATATCGACTTGGATGACAGCCAATAAACTTACGCTTAACACTGACAAAACCTACTACATTATGTTTGGTAGCAGAGCAGAAGATGAGCAAATTAACATTAAGATCGACAACACTCTAATTGCCAGGCATAATGAGGGCAAATTCCTAGGCCTATACCTCGACAACAACCTGAACTTCAGCACCCATATCCAACACATAACCAAAAAAGTATCCAAAACGGTTGGGATCCTCTCCAAGATACGATACTACGTGCCGCAAACTGCCCTTCTCACACTATACCATTCACTTATATATCCATACCTCACCTATGCTACCTGTGCTTGGGGTTCAACTGCAGCAACACACCTAAAGCCAATAATAACCCAACAAAAAGCCGCAATAAGAATAATCACTAAATCCCATCCCTGGCAACACCCCCCCCCACTCTTCATAGATCTAAACTTACTCCCTGTTCAGTACATCCACACTTACTACTGTGCAATCTACATCTACAGGACCTTAAACTCCAATATTAACCTTGACCTAAAACGCTTTCTTGATAGTTGCGACAGAACCCACAGGCACAACACCAGACACAAACATCTCTATGACATTCCCCGTGTCCAACTAAACCTTTACAAAAATTCAATGTATGTCAAAGGCCCTAAAATCTGGAACACCCTACCTGAAAATTCTAAAACTGCAGACACATTCATCACCTTCAAAACTACCATCAGAAAACATCTTATCTCCCTGATACACCCTGTCAACTAATTACACGAATACCACATGGTGGTTAACACTTACACTCACTCACCCATTTGACCATAAACAGAAATATCAATCTCAATCTCAAAATAATGAATCTTAACTAGTCATAAGTTGGCCTGTGATACTCCAATACTGAAACTATGTATAGTGCCAAAACAAAAGCATTCACATTGCTAAACTCACAAACTAGTATTTAGTCACTTAGCCATAATACCAACTTACCTCATAATTTTGTAATATTTTAAACTTAAGATTTAATTTAAGTCTGCCCGAAAAGCCTAGCCATGCTAGGTGTTCTAGTGGTACACTCTGTAATTATTTTACTACATGTAAACCACACAATAACCAAATTCTGTAAACTCAGCATTGTAATCCTTATAGAGAATAAACTTTGAGTTGAATGTATACAGGCCTGGCTGACATGAATGACATACAGTAGGGCCCCACTGTATAGCGTTTCAGTTTATGGCGTTCTGCTAATACGGACTTTTCAAATTATGACCAAAACTAGCTATACCGCTCCCCCACTGACTTTCTAATATGGTTACCACGCCCCACATGGTTTGTTTACATTCTCTGTGAGCTCTGCGTCTCTCCATTATGTCTAGAAACTTTCCAAAATTTCAAGTGTTTTATATATACTCTGATAATTATACATGTACTTGTGTACCTGTACTTCAGTAAGAGTGTCTTATGTCTCAAGATACCATATTAGTAATGATGATGATAATACTCAATAATAATCAATGAGGCACATTAACCCTCAAATGGTCCAAACGTATATATACATTCTTACGCGTAGCACCCCAAATGTACATATACGTTTTATTTTTCCTGCCTTCAAATTTGGCATGATTGGCCTGAGATGCCTCGTCAGTATAGAATGGGTCCTAACACTCAGTGTGCACAGCATTAAAAAAAATCTGGGACCACTTAGTACCTTGTGGGAGCGCCAGTTAAACTGAGCGCCAAACACCAAGGATTTACTGATGTAATGTCATATTAACACTCCTCTTTTAAGAGAAAGTGATGTTAACCCCAAGTTTAGGGTGTGTCGATCTCTATCTCTGTCTGTCTATCTCTGTCTTATCTTGTCTGTCTCTGTCTCTGTATCTCTTTCAATCTGTCTCTCTCTTTCTGTCTCACAGGTACACACAAATACAAGTATACATAGTGTAAATTACCTAGGATAACCCAAAAAATCCAGACAAAGTGCTATACTCTGCTTGAAGATACGAGTAAAAGTGATGATGCAGTCTTGTGATTCTCTGAGACAGAGAGCTAGATGGATGGACAGATAGACAGGGAGCTTGACAGACAGACAAATAGACAGACATGTCTGTGTACCAGCAAAAACAAAGTAAGGGCAATGCTCATCATATGTCACCTCTAATCTTTTCTTATGCTGCACCCTCGAGTATGCTCATCAAACGTCAGTTCTTATCAGTTGTTTTCTCATCTTATCACGTCACTGTCAGGGATGGACTTTGTTTTTCATACTTCAAGGGAACTTATTATTACCTATTATTATTATTATTACCTATTCTTCTTCTCCTCCTCCTTGTCCTCCTCCTCCTCCTCATTGTTATTATATATTTCCAAATATCCAAAACATTGCTGGGACATACAAATACTTTGTATATATCCCAAGACAATAGTAAATGGCCAAGGCAGGTGTAAATGTCCACCTGTCAGTGTGTTTGTGACAATTTGAGTACAATTTCAGTACCTAATACTAGTGTCAGAACAAAGACTGGTTATAAAATGACAAGAACTACTACAAATTGTAATTATCAGAACATAAAAATTATATAAAATAATATGAAAAAATATAAAAAAAGGTGTATCGGCAACACTTCTGCAAGCGGCAGGACTCGATGTTGCTGTCACGTGAGCATTCAGTGCCAACTTCTCGGCCTCATGTCTCAGTAATTTTTTTTTTTTTTTTTTTTTTTCAAAATGTATATATACATTTGGACCGTTTAATTCAGTTCAATTCAAGTTTATTCTCTATAAGGGTTACAATGTGGGGTTTACAATTTTTGGGTATTGTGTGGTTTACATGTTATAAAATATTAATTACAGTGGGGGCCACTAGGACACCTAGCATGGCTAGGCATTTCGAGCAGACCTAGATTAATTCTTAACATTAAATCCTTACAGATTATGGTATTAAACCTAAGTGACTACATCATAATTTATGAGTTTAGCAATGTGAATGCTTTTGTTTTGGCACAATACAAGGTGTCTATATTGGAGTATCATAGGCAAACTTATGACTAGTTAGGATTTATTATTTTAAGATTAGTATTTCTGGGTTTATAGTCAGTGGGTGATTGAGTGTAATTGTGAACCACCAGGTGGTTATCATGTAGTTAGTTGTCGGGGTGGATCAGGGAGATAAGATGTTTTCTAACTGTAGTTTTGAAAGTGATGAATGTGTCTGCAGTTCTAGAGTTTTCAGGTAGGGTGTTCCAGATTTTAGGTCCTTTGAAATGCATTGAATTTTTGTAAAGGTTTAGTCGAACACGGGGAATGTCATAGAGATGTTTGTGTCTGGTGTTATGCCTGTGGATCCTGTCACAACTATCAAGAAAGCATTTTAGGTCAAGGTTAATATTGGAATTTAAGGTCCTGTAGATATAGACTGCACAGTAGTAAGTTTGGATGTTCTGTACAGGGAGTAAGTTTAGATCTATGAAGAGTGGAGGGGTGTGTTGCCAGGGATGGGATTTAGTGACTATTCTTACTGCGGCTTTTTGTTGGGTTATTATTGGCTTTAGGTGTGTTGCTGCAGTTGAACCCCAAGCACAGATAGCATAGGTGAGGTATGGATATATAAGTGAATGGTATAGTGTGAGAAGGGCAGTTTGCGGTACGTAGTATTGTATCTTGGAGAGGATCCCCACTGTTTTGGATACTTTTTTTGTTATGTGTTGGATATGGGTGCTGAAATTTAGGTTGTTGTCGAGGTATAGGCCAAGGAATTTGCCCTCATTATGTCTGGCAATTAGAGTGTTGTCGATCTTAATGTTAAGTTGCGCAACACCTGCTCTGCTACCAAACATGATATAGTAGGTCTTGCCAGTGTTAAGCCTAAGTTTATTGGCTGTCATCCAAGTCGATATTTTGAGCAGCTCCTCATTAACAATGGTATTGAGGGTGGCAAGATTAGGGTGGGAGATGACATAAGTCGTGTCGTCAGCAAAAAGAATGGGTTTCAGGTGCTGTGATATGTTTGGAAGATCATTGATGTAAATGAGGAAGAGCAGAGGTCCAAGGACACTTCCCTGCAACTCCAGTATCAAGTGGCCGTATTGATGAGGCTGTGTCTTTAATGGTGACGTACTGATACCTATTAGAAAGGTAGGATTTAAAATATGCAAGCGCATGGCCTCTTATACCATAGTGGTCAAGTTTGTGGAGTAGGATGCCGTGGTCTACTGTGTCAAACGCTTTTCTTAGGTCAATAAAAATTCCTAGCAGATATTCCTTATTTTCCAATGCTGTGTAAAGCAGGTCTAGCATTTTTATAATTGCATCATTAGTGCTTATATTTTTCCTGAATCCAAATTGGCAGGGGTTGAGTATGTTTTGTGACGTTATAAATGAATATAGTCTCCTGTGCATGAGTTTCTCGAAGATTTTGGATAGCAATGGTAAGTTTGATATTGGCCTATAGTTGTTTACATCTGTAGGGTCACCACCTTTAGGGTTAAATGTCATATACTATTACATAAATATACACATTTTCATTAATCCATCTATATTTTTTCAAAATTACATAAACACACTACGTAACATATAAACATGATAAATACACCTCACAGTAGAATAAATTAACATAAATATGAGATGTGGTAGCCAGACAACTTGTAGGAGTGACAACAAGAATAACATTTTCTCTAGTCCAACATCACAGAAAATGTGCACACTTAATATTACTGGGGGTAACTGTAGAAAATTATTCCTTTCGTGTACCTTCACCCAGAGCTTCATTTCTTCTAAAAATGGTGTAACACGAGAATGGGAGTGTTGCTTTTTATTCTACCATTTCAACGTGGAGACAACTTGTACACAAAGTAAAGTGTTTGTATTATGGTATAATACAATGGAAATAAGTCACACTGACTTTTTTGGGTTATCCTAGGTTCTTTACACACATGCTGCTATGTATGATAATCTATATAACTGTATTTGTGTATCCCTGAATAAACTTACTTATAAACCAAAACCAGACACATTCATCTGGTTTGTTTACATAACTCTACGTCTGTCCTCTCTCATGTACTCACTCACTCTGCCATTTATTAGCTTTATCTTGTTTACTTACCTTTGGCCCTACATTAAGACTACAAATATTTTAATGTAAGTAATGAGTGAACTGTATATGCATTTTATCACTCTGGGATGCTTTAAATGTCATAGTACATATATCATATGTGGGTGGGGTGGCCTGATATGGTAACCTGGCTGGCTGCCATACCTACCACACCTGATTTCTTAAAATAAGTACTACTTATCTCACCCTACATTAAGACTACAAATACTTTAAGTAATGAGTGTACTACATGGCGTTCTGCTTTACAGCGGTAGCCTGGAACTTAACCTGCCATGTAAGTGGAACCCTACTGTACTACTATATAGAAAGCCCCTTGTTATGCAAAGCATTTTGGGCAAATTAAGTCAGTTTTGTCCCAGGATGCAACCCACACCAGTCAACTAACACCCAGGTACCCATTTTACTGATGGGTGAACATGGACAACAGGTGTAAGGTAACATGCCCAATGTTCCCACCTTTGCTGGGAATTGAACCCAGACCCTCAGCATGTGAGGGTCCCCTCTTTCAAAATGGGTGACTTGTCTTGTCAGTTTTTCACCTCACTAAAAGACAAATTCAGGCAATTTATTTTTCTATGTACCTTTCAATGTGAAAAACATGACTTTCTCCCATTAGTGATTGATAGTACTAATAGTTTTCCATGATATAAACTTCCAAGAAATACAATATTGTTGTCTTGCTGGATATTTGTTGCAAGTAATGATTTGGGACATGAATCTCTTCATATAATAATCTACATGAGATCAATACATTTTCATCAATTAGTTGAATTAATGAGAACGTGTTCCTGGGAAAAAAATTCTTGCCTTAATTTCTTTACTATTATTAAACTTATGATATGGCCCATAAAAGTATCTAACAAAAGCAGTCCATGCAAGTCCTAAAATGTTCTTGTTTTCAGTAATATTTTAGCTGAGAATAAATAGTAATCCAGTATTCGGACAGCTCCTTTGTTACTTGAGTGCTATAGTAAAGAGATATTTTTTGTTTTCAGTCTCCATGATTTTAGCATTCCATATGATTTTTAGCATTCCACATGATTTAAGCATTTCATAGATGCATTTTCATGCTAAACATATACCAGTATTCTGCCACACCAATCTTGGAGCTGTCCATTGTGGCAATGAGTTTTCCCATTGTTTTACCTGTATAATTACACTTTCATTTCCTGTAATACATTAGTCTTATTAAACTCCCAGATAGAGGGCAGATATGATTTGTCCTACTCCTACTTGTTAATGTAGTTGAAGGCATACACTAAGATAACCATTTTACTGGCACTGAATACATGATCAGGGTTGTAAGTTGTAATTGTAGTCAGCAGTAATTGTAGGCAAGGTCATTTTCAGCCACTATGTGGTCAGCAGATTCACTCTCCAAAAACATGAGGTTGGATGTTCCTCTTAAAACTGCCAAAGTACCTAAGCCCTCATAACTGTAAAACACAGCCACAAAACAGTCTACAAAAAATCCAAGCATGAAGTGCTCACAAGGTTGGGAACCAGTAATGCAGAAGGAAACAATGAAGCAATGAAAGAAAAAAATGCAACTAAGCAAGGCAAGAGACAATGTGCTTAAGCAAAGGAGACAGCAGCAGGCTATATGTTAACCCATATGCCTGCCAGATGAGGCAGTCAGCTTCACTAGGACGATGGTTCTGAGAACAGAGAAAGAAAGTCCATATGATGATGTCACCAGAGCAGGTTTTCAGATGAAGACCCCTGCAACAGTTGATGTACCTGGTCAAATAAAAAGATGAATGGTCTCCATATCACAAGATCTTTGCCGTGAGGAAGAAGAGATTGCGAGAGCTGCCCCCCCCCCCCCCAAAAAAAAAAAAAAAAAAAAAAAAAATTGTCAAAACCATGGGAATGCCAGAAAAGATTGTCAAATCAAATCCCATAGGTCTCCCAGTACATGACTGTAATGTGAATAACATAACATTGAGCCCTTCAAGGAAAATATGGCATTACCTTAGGATACATTATGTGGTAGTGTTTAAATAAGGTGGAACACCTACTGTAGCTTTAGGAGTCCTGTACATGTATGTTCATACACTGAACACATCATCTGATTAAGACCCATGTCAGGAGATATTGCATTGTTTCCTGATGAAATTACTACAACCATCCTTCATGGGGATGCCTTGATGAGCTCTTGATCCAAGAAGTTTAAGCTATTCTCCCCTCATTTAAATCAAGCATAATTATCTACCATTTCCCAGGTGCTCTATGGATTTAGCACTTCCCCATGAAACATAAAATCATAGTCCCACACTTGGCATTGCCAACATAACTAAGGATATTTCCTCTTGACCTGTATGGTCACTCTAAGGATATTGTGCTGGGCTCTGGAGAGGTTAATTCTATACTTAGGTGAATGTGCCACGCATGACTGAGATTATAAAATTAGATAAAAGAATCACCCTGCCTGGGGTCATAATTCAGTAGCAGTACAGTACATGTACTTCACTCTGCGTAAATGCGAAAAGATATTTGGCACATGCGACCTAGTAAGGCATTTGCCCAGTCATTTTTCACTGATATCTTCTGTTTTTGTTCTTTGATGATCTGAGACTTTGCAATGAAACTACTGCTACTGTGACTTTAATGTCTGCAAACACCAGGAGGCTGCCTTCAGGCTAAGTCCCTGCAACCAACTGCAGATTCTTGATCAAGATCCACAAAATTAGATCATCTGCTGAGTACAACTTAGCAAACCTCACCCTTCCTAAAATTGAATTCTAGTACATACAATCTGAATAAATGACTCCTCTCTCCATTTTACAGCTGTATTGGCCATGTTGTAAGCTATTGGTACAGCTCCAGGTGGGCCACCAGGACTTCACCAAAGAATACATTGGATATACGAAAAGAGCATTTCTGCATCAAAAGCCTTGTGACCCACGGATATCCTCCTCTCTCAGCTGTTGTCACTGTTATTCCTGACTAATCTGCACAGAAAATGACCACAAAAGACCTGTGCATGTTACATAAGAGTGGCAGCTTGTGTGCCCACATGTGCAGCTGAAGCAGAGGCACTTATTATTAACCAAAGTAAGAGCAAGAGTCTCTTTACTGAGCTTAGAGAAGCGAGTAATTGGTGTAAATATGTGTAGGTTGTTTTCCAAGTGGGCCATTAGGCTTACAACAATAAAAAAGCATCCTTCAGATCCTCAAGACATGTATGTATATGCCATGCTCTTCCAAAAACTATATAAATAAATATTAAAGTGGGTAACCCCATTTCCTCTTCAACTGTATATACCTTCAGAAAAGAATTTATTACCACTTGATGGATTTCTGGCACTCATACTAACTGGGGTAAAACTGAATGCACTGAAGCTGGGAAAAAATTACAGCACACAGTTGTTGGCTCCTTCAATACATCCAGTTTTCTTAAGGTGTTTCCTCTCCTCCTGATTATTGCATGAGATGCAGTTTGCTGTAGCATTTCAAAATGGAGCATCACTAGGCTATGTTTGGCTCAGTGATGCTTGTTTGGTCAAGATGCTAGTTGCATACAGGAGGTGCCTCATGAGTACCACTTTTGTATGTGCTGAGGTGTTGAATAGACTGCTTTACTTAACTATGTTCATACATCACTTGGTTTTCTCAAGGTTGGAAGAACTTGATTAGTGCTTCTCTGGTGAACTCAACAAATTGTGTAGAATGAATTAAGATATGTACCCCACCATTTGCAGCATCCTAGAATGTAAGCCACCCACACCATGTTTATCCATCCCTGGAGTGGCACAGATTTCAATCTTGCCTGGCATAAGCCACCAAACCATAATCAAAATACAGTATGATAAAAATAATAATGAAAAACCAGAACAAATTATATATATATATATAAATTTCTCCTGATTATGGAAAGGTTTGAAACAATGAGTGAACACTGGTTCTGAATCAATTACTTAATGGTTCCTCAAATGTTTTCATATCCTTCCTAAATTTAAAAAAAATTTATTCTTTAGAGCAGGATATATAATACCTAATTTTGTAGCTATATTGCCTTAATATGGCTCTAATGACATTAACACTGGAAAATCATAAGAGAGCAGCAAAAAAAAGAGAAACACGAGTTCAATAAATAAAGTGTATACTGTATTTTTCAACTATTCTATGATTTTCCTTTTTAATTATGAATCATGAGTGTCACCATGGAGCAAAAACACACTCCATTTTTTGCATCAAACAGTCATAGTTTCTTAACTCTGACTATAATGTTGATAATATTGAGAATATTTTATAAAAATTCTATAGGATTTAAATTTGAATTCTGAGTGCCAACACCAAATACATGGGCAACTCATCCAGCACTAAACTGCCCAACAGTAAAATACCCATTGCCCAACTTCTACACTTTTATGAACTGGCTTAAAAATAAAATGTGTACTGACAAAAACACCTTCCATTCACCTGCTACTCATAGCCTACTCTTACTGCCTGCTACCCATATATCCTCTGCAGTCTCTATGAGCTATGTCACTGCTTCTTCAAAATCATTTAAGTACATACTCCATAATTCCTAACTTCCAATAAGTTCATAAACTCGACATACCCTCCAAAAACCTAATAATACCACAAATACCATATATTACTGGAATTAAGTTGTCCTTTTATTACAAAATAAGTGAGACTGAATTGTATCCCTACTTTACAACAATTATTTTCATGAAAAATTCTCTGCCCCACCCCCTTTTTTATTTTTTTTTTACAGTGAGGAAGATGGTGACTGACCTGGGTAGGAGGTGATCCTCCCCCTCACATATCAATTACTACAAGCTACTGAGCCTAATGGTTTATGTATTTCCCAAATTCCTGTCATATTTATGTTACGCTGTCATCCTTCTCAAAATAGCTAATTATATATGTACAGTATTTTATACACCTATAAATCTCAACCTACTTTTTCTTACACCTCACAAGATTGCTTTTATACCAGTTACAATGAAGCAATCTAGGTCAAACTCGTAATCTTTCCTACTGCCACAGTCGCTACTCACTTCAAAATACGCTTCACAGCTGGGGTATCATCTTCAGTGCTGGAGTGGTTGTCGCCAGTAAGATGTTCCAATTCCAGGGTCTCAGTGTCCCTTGAAGAGAAACAGGGAAGAGTAAGCCACAAAAGCTGACAGCTGAAAGGAGTGAGGCTAGAAAGCCAAGTGATCCCAGACTGAAGGTGAAAACGAGACAAGAGGAAAGTGGGGCATAATTTAAATTTGGACTTATGCCCCAAAAAATGGTACTAAAACAAACTCAAGAAAAGATTAAGATGAAAAGTCAGAGCATAGAAAGGTACAATGAAGGAACATAATCCAGCATAGCACATTCATCTGAGAACAAGATCAGCAGTTATACAGAAATAAGAGGTGGCTTAAGATGTAAAGATAACTAAAAAGTCTGAA
The DNA here is from genome assembly GCF_038502225.1 of Cherax quadricarinatus. Classification (NCBI taxonomy): domain Eukaryota; kingdom Metazoa; phylum Arthropoda; class Malacostraca; order Decapoda; family Parastacidae; genus Cherax; species Cherax quadricarinatus. Next base: position 8,689,716 of record NC_091321.1, read on the forward strand.
TAACAGAGAAATTGTGCAAAGCAACAGACACAAGATCTAAGAGAGCTAGTAGTGGAGCCGGTGACATTGGCCAGATACCGCTGGACAACATTCTGGCAACCTGATTGTCATTCAACTCAAGGTGCCCGATGATATTGACAAATTTCGTTAATAAATCGAAGACAATAACCTGAAAACACTGGTTTATTTTGGAGTTTTAATGTCTTGCTTTAAAAAAAAATATTAGGCATGAGATTATAACTAGAAACTAAACTAGATGTTTGGGTACAGACAAACTATGCACAACAAGCTTTTATTGGGACTACATTTCACTGAGGGTTGAGTTTTCTTCAAGCTGATGACGACTTGATGAAGCTTAATCTTGAGCAAACTGTAATACTAATAAAATGCTTCTTATGTATAGTTTCTAAATCCATAACTGGATTATACCTTAACATCCAAACTAGAGGTTATTTAAAGGAATAAGTATTCTTGGAGCTCATATGTTAACTGGTTTTTATATCTCAGCTGGAAAATACAGTAAATTTCCTGCATAAATTTGATGCAAAATAGAATATCTGAATAACAGAAGATGTAAAAGTTTCGTTTTATGTGTACGATGCTGCTGGTGTCATGAGCCACACAGCGTTAATGCAACAATAAGATTATTAGTTGAATTTTTCTACAAACTAAAGTCTATTTTCTACAGGTTTAACACTTTATTCTACAAGAAGCATATCTTCATCACTTCATAATTCATTCTCTATGCATATACAGTATATTAACATTCAGTGTTCACATTTCATTAACACCACTAAATCTAGATGACAAATAATACACATGTGCAACACCCGGGTATCTCTAATGATCACTATGAGTAAATAGGATTACATGACTATATTCATATTTTCTACTAATATATTCATATCTACATATTTTTGACATTTAAAGCCGACATACTGATTTGCAAAATAAACAATGACAAAAATAAATGCTTAATATTATCGTGCAATAATAGATGAAGTTGAGATATACCCACCCCAAGTCTTTCACACAATATGTGAAACCTAAGGAATACTGTTAAAAATACTGCTATGAAACAGAAATAATTTAATTCTTTATTATTAATGTGTATGTTTATATTTTTAAAGAAATTAAGCAAGACAAAGGCAGTCAGTGCATGAGGTGTGATCAAAGCAATTTTCTTACGTTTTTCTTCCAGTAAAATTGTCCTGTTCCAGAGTCTCGATGTACCTAGAAGAAAAAGGAAGGTAAGATCAACTAGAAAGGGTGCCTGACAGCCAGAGTGAAATGAAACTGTGCTAAGCTCAGCAAAGTAAAGATGAAGAGTCTGTATTCTAAGTGCTTTAGTTTTTGTTGCATAGAAGAGGCTGCAAAAGAATTATGAAAATACGTTAATTCTAGAAGGAAAAAGATTCTTGAGTTCCAACAGATATGGAGGGAATTGGGCAAATGGTGTTTAGAACTGATTATTACAGGGAATAAATAAAAATGCAAAGCTAAGCTTTGGAGTACATAAAAAGCAAACATTAAATGAGATGAATACTGATGTTCTGAAAGAGATATTTAGATGAAAACAGTTATGATGACATGAGCCACTCTGAATACAATGGTCATAAAGTGGCTAAGAAATACTACAAATGAAGCACCTACCTTGTGATGTTATGATAAATAAAATTATAGTATTTCATGTGTAGAATGATGGAATGTTCAAAATACTGTACTTGTCTCATTACAAAATAACTACAAAAAATAAGCACATATTTAAAAAAAAAAATGACACCAAGCATGAACAAAGAGATACCTTTAGTTGATGAAAAAGTCTGACATGTATATAAAAGCAAACAGATAAACAATAACAGATATGGGAGGAATGGACAGATAAATGGGTAATTGTATGGGAGACAGCTTGGCAGACTAATTTATAAATTATTAACTAGACAGACAACATTGATGCTAAGCTTGACACTTTGCAGTTGTAGAGTTGAAGTATGTCCTATCACAGATCTTAAGTGCAAGATTGTAATAGGAGCAAAGTATGTACCGATACTATGTTGAGTGGTATTGTGATATACAAAGCGTCTTTTAATAAAATTAGGATTATAAGATGGAAATTCAGTGGCATAACTGAATGCAATACAGTGCGTTGTCGAAGTATCTCGAACCTTTAAATGACTAAGTTATCTATGTAAAAATGAATCACTTCGGTGTACTGCATCAGCAAATTTCATGCCTTAACATGTACCAAATTATAAATATTTCCTGTAGCCTATATATCAGAGCAGAAACACTATAATGTATTAACTACTGATACTTTCCATATGAAACTTGGCTTTAAAGTCAATTTTAAGTTTTAAGAAAATGTTATCCATGGAGTTTGTAAGCAGAAATTTAATGAAGCGTTCCTTTTTAATATTTAGTAACTATACATTTCTGTTAGATGGAAAAGATATACAGTAGATAATTTTACTACTTTCAATGCACAGTTATATTACATTACCACTTTAACAAAAATATTGCGTGTATTTAACAAAACTGAACCAATGTCAAAGAAGAGGGAGAGTTCATTTAAATATGTACACCTACCATCCGACCTACGACCGAGTTCGGTTCCGAGAAACCGGTCGTAAGTCGACTTTACTACTGAATATCAACAAAACATTTTTGTAATGACTTTATTTTATTGTTTTATTTTGGTATTTCATGTTTTACTTTACTTTTTATGCTGTTAGTACTGTATTTTATACTGTAAGGTTTAGGATAAACACTGTGTACAACACAAATAGTTGTTTATTTCCCAGAAATTTGGCATAAAAAACACGGTCGTAAGTCGAGTGGTAGGTATATTATGAAAACATTTTTTTTTTTGTGAAGAACAGTAAAAGCTGTCATTCTTATTATGCTGATATACTGTATTAATAAGAAATCATGATTACCTTGCCCTCTCTTTTGTGCAAGTGTATTTTTAAATTATTTTTGTGTGTATATGATAAAGAAATATGTTTTAAGGATTAAGCTTGCCAAAATATACAGAGTATATATCCTTTTTCTTAAATGAAAGCCTTGAGTAGCTGATAAACTAATGTCTTGTAGGTTTTGTATATTGAAGTAGTATTGCAAAAGAAGCAAAGGGTTAAGATGATTTTCCCACTGATGGTTCTCTATTGCAATATTCACAGGGTGTTTGAACCATCCAGGGATAATATGAGTCCATTTTTTTTTTTTTTTTTTTTAAATCTAATTACTGAGCTTGAAAATTTGAGACCTCCCAGCGACTATTTTTCCTGTATAGTGGTATATTCCCATATGGTTGGTAATTCTAGGATCTAAAAAGCTGTCACAAAACAGAATGATTAACTAAACAAAACCAGAAGAACCTCTCCTCCAGCCAACTGATGCTGCCAACAAATTTATTGTCTTCTTCTCGACCGTAGGAACAAAGCTAGCAAGCAAAATCCCAAACTCAAACATTCAATCAAAAGACTAACTCACTGGCAGCTACCCAAATACTCTATTTTTAGCCCCAACAAACCCTAATGAAATCTTGCTCATCATCGAAACACTAAAGAACATGGCAGGAGATCTAAATAACTTACCACCACTCATGTATAAATAAGCCTCTCACATGTCACCAATTATTGCAACTTTTTAACAAATCCATTGAATCTTCCGCCTTCCCATTCATACTCGAGACAACAAGGGTCACCCCAATCGTCAAAGGAGGTGATCCAGCTGAAATGAACAACTATAGGCCTATATCAAATTTCCCCCTACTATCTAAAATCTTCGAAAAATTAATTCACAAACAAGTCTACTCCTACTTAGTATCCCACAACATACTCAATCCCTGTCAGTTTGGATTCAGACCGAAAAAATGTACTAATGATGCTATTATACATATGCTTGAACTAATACATTCTGCACTCAAAAAAAATTAATTATATTCTCACAGACTTACAAAAAGCTTTTGATACAGTTGACCAGGTTGTGTAGTGGAGCTAGCTCCACTACACAACCTGTTCTTGCTGGAGTCCCACAGGGAAGTGTCCTTGGCCCACTTCTTTTTCTCATTTACATCAATGACCTCCCAAATGCATCTAATCTCCTTAAACCCATTTTATTTGTAGATGACACTACTTGTGTCTTCTCTCACCCAAACCCAATCATACTAACAGACACTGTTAATGCTGAACTGCTAAAAATATCTACTTGGATGACCACCAACAAACTTACTCTCAATATAGACAAAACCTACTTCATGCTATTTGGAAACAGAGCTTCAAATGTACAGCTAAACATATTGATAAATGATTCACCCAATTCTAAGCAGACAGATGGCAAATTTCTAGGTCTCCACCTTGACTGCAGTCTCAAATTTCAGACACAAACACAGTAAATTTCCAAGAAAGTCTCCCAAACAGTAGGCATCCTTTCTTGCTCTGTACCACTTTCTCACTTACCCTTACCTCACCTATGGTATTTGTGAATGGGGCTCAATCATAGCAAATCACCTTAAACCTTTAATAACACAACAAAAAGCTGCAGTGCAACTGATTACTAACTCCTGCACTAGACAACATACTTCACTGCTTTTCTAGAGTCTTAACTTGCTTAATATACAAAACATCCACATTTACTATTGTGCCTACTACACACATAGAACACTACACTCAAATATAAACCCTCCTCTCAAACTCCTCCTTGAAAACTATAACAGAACACACAGCCATAATACGAGACAAAAATCACTCTCGATATCCCTCGTGTCCATCTCTCCCTATGCAAAAATGCTATGCACATAAAGGGTCTGAAAATCTGGAATTCACTGCCAGAACACACTAAAAGACCCCTGCATGCAAATCAGTTTAAGGCCCTACCTAGAAATTGCCTCATCACCCAAAATTAACCAGACAAACAGTACTTAATACCTACCAGTTATTCAAAAGCTACTCAAAACAACTTCTAAATAATTTAAGACTGCTCAACTTTTGTTTCAATTTCATTACTGCATATTGTGCTGAGGATTGCTCAACCATTTACTCATCACTTCAAAATTAGGATGTTTAAATTTCATTGTTTTAAATAGTACTTAATTGTAATACATCATACTGTAAATTGTTTTAAATTGTTCTACTGTAATACTGTAATTTTTATAAACTAATTCAATAATGTAATTATTCTCTACTGAACTTCTCTACTAGACTTACTAAAGCCATATAGCATTACCTAATAATACTCAATTCTCTTGTACTCACTGTAACTCATCTAATGACCATATGAACTATTATTGCCTTAAGATTAATAAGTTTGCCCAAAATGCTCTGCACACAAAGGGGCTTTTGGCATGTACACCCAACTATTATACATGTATTCCTTGCATCATGTCAAAATAAATTTATTATTATTATATTGTCTTCAAAATGTGGAGTTCTTCATAAAACTAAGGGATTCTGTTGTAACATTTTAAAGATCCACTGATCTACCATGAAAATGACCCCTCTGTTTTTTCTTTTAAACTCTTCAGTTTAAGGGAAGAAATATTTTAAACTATAAGTTTAAGGGCCTCCTTACCTCAGTTTGTTTCTTCCACCTCTTATTTTGAATTACAATAATTATTTTCCATTCATGAATCAACATTAATTGAAACACTTCACATGGGGAAGTAGCAGTCTTCATGATACATCAAACCTTAAACAGAAAGCATTTGTTTTTTGTTTCTTTAAAGTGTTGTATTGCACATATGGATTCTGATGAACCACTAGGAATCCTGCCACTTAGTAATCTTAACATTCTCTCCCTAATTATGGAGCAGCAGCTGCAACAGGAAGATGGAAAACTCATAGGACCTTAGTACTTATACAGGAACCTTATAACCTGTTTTTTGGGGGGGAAACTTTTTTAAGGAACCATCAAGCAAAAGCAGAGGATCACTTACTACAGGCCACAAGCAACACCCAACATCCTCAGAATAAGACTAGTGTAAATTAATCTCCCTGCCAATTAAAGAAGTACTGAACATCACATATATGTCAAAATGTACTAATTTACACATTCTGCACGACCAGCATTCTTGTATATTCACAGGCAAAAACCTAATTACATTTTTTCAAGGAATCTGAGGGATCTGAATTCAAGGTCTAGTGTGCATTAATAATACACTGTGAATGTTATGATAAAATTGGCAACCATATCCCAAGTAATGTCTGCAGACACTTTAATTTTGATATATACAATTTTTTTTTTTTAAGTCAGTCTCTCACTAAAAACAGACTTGCTGTGAAAAAACCTATAGTTGACATAATAGCTGGGGCATCTGCAAACATTACCTGCAAAAAAAAAAAAGTTGCTAATTTTATTGTAACTTTCACTGTCCAGTGGTAGAGAGTATGGTTAGCACATGCTTGACCTCTAGTTTGACTCCCACCCAATTCTTGAAAGTTACAATCTTTTATTACAATTTTGTCAAAACACCTAGTTCCATGTACACCTGTGGCATCCACAAATAGGAGGACTTCGAGAACCACTTGCATATATTATCATTATCTCCACCTGATCATTTTGGTATAATATTCTTTACTGTTTATATCACACAACTAAAACTTTATATAAGGCTTGATGTGCCACTTCAAACTTTCTGGTTAGGTCTTAGATCAGGTTCAACAACCAGAGGATATGTGAACTTTTCATTATCAGGCCACAGGTAACTTCTATGGCAGTTCACTATGACCATATAATAAAAATGTTTCAAACTCTTTTCAGCAATGCAAGAGAGGTGATAAAAATCTCTGAAACCTTTCCTACAACTACCACTGAAGTAAGGTCATAAACCAGGGACTTGAGACTAATGCATGAGTCAACAGTGTCTTGTAAATATGGACCTGTGAAAGAGAAGCCCCTTCAAGAGACCTAATAATCATACAAGGAATTTAACCTCATACTGTATATAAGCAAATTGCATGCATTAATATGACAATTTTACTCTCAAAATCACAATAATATGACCTCGAGTCAATTAAAACATCTGCCAATCCATGAAATATTGCTGTTTGAACCATTAATTGTGAATATAAAAGAAATACTGTCTGTTTATCAATTCAAGACTCTTCTTAAAAACCACTTGCTCAGCCACAACTAAATAAATACTGAATAAGTGAATCTCATAAATGTATAACCCGTGACCCTATCAACTGTTTTTTTTTTAATTACATTACCTAATAGAATACTCCATTCTCTTGAATGCACCGTAACTCGTCTAATGACCATATGACCTGTTTCTGCACTACAAATCATTGATTTTACTCGATCTGATCCGATTATACATTGTTATGCCACAAATCTGTACAACTTTAATGCTTCTTATTTGAAATACTCATTTGTATTTCATGTTGTAATTTGTTTACTGTAATTTTTACCACTGAATATATCGTTGCTTAGTTAATCTTAGGTTAATTTTAAGCCTGCCCATAATGCTCTATATACAAGGGGTTTTTGGCATATACACCCAATCACTATATTTCTTTGTACAACTATGTATCATGCCCAAATAAATAAACCTCTGCAACTTCTCTTCAGAATCTCTTGCTGTATAGCCCTTGTGGCTTAGTGCTTCTTTTTGATTATAATAATAATAATAATAAATCTTCAGAATCTCTCAAAAGCACAGTGTCATCAGCAAAGAGCAACTGTGACAACTCCCACAGAGAATCATACACCCATTTATTAACACTTTGCTTATCCATGATTCAGAACCAGCTGTAATCTTTATGAAAGACCTTCTGTCTTAACTTTATTTCTGCTGAACATCTGACCAAGGAAAGGTTAACCGATAAAGAAGTATTAGAATCCATTTGTTTAGAAACCAAACCTTGTTACCTTCTAGTCTGAACCTGATCTTTCATCAGTTTGCTGATAGCTTTTCTAATGATTGAATCAATTATTTATCACTTCAGAAGCATTAACCATTTCCTCTGAAGAGGAAAGGAGTGTAGACCAAACATTGTGAACCACCTCTGTAGATTGGCCATCACTGGAAGTGAAGTGTGGCTTCTCACACGGTGTCACAGAAGAGTCCCACTGTTAATTCCTCCTTGACCACCTTAAGCAGACTATTTACATCCAGAAAAACATCTCATGGCAGACCAAAACTGCATGAGTGATGTAACAAGCAAACAGGGAAGTTATCAACAATATCTGTATAAGTTGTATTATGTACTTGCAGAAATAAGGATTATTATTATTATTCTTTCTTTCAACACACCGAGCGTATCCCACCGAGGCGGGGTGGCCCAAAAGAAAACACAAAAGTTTCTCCTTTTACATTAAGTAATATATACAGGAGAAAAGGTTACTAGCCCCTTGCTCCCGGCATATTATTATTATTATTGTCTAGTAGACCATAGCAAGAATCACAGCATTGTAGAGTCACAGGAGGGACTTTTAATACAACCTCTCATCCTGAGAGGAAGATGGGATGGGAACAGTGAAATGACAATGAACTGTGTGTGACCACAAACTATTCAGAGAAACACAGGAAAATGAGACTAAATATATACTAAATGTAAATAAAAGCTTGCAGGATTTATATATCTGCAATCTTACATGTTCATGAGATGACCAGAAATCCTACCAAAGTACAAAATGTTGAGTAGACTTCCATTTCAAACTTGTATGGCAGGATGGTAGTATCTTCTGCATTGTTTTGTTTACCAACTTACTACACGATATTGCTGGCTAATACATTAACTGTTGTCATGAGAATTATTTAAGAAATCAATAAGTATTCAACTAAATATATGCAGTATTTATTTAATTTTATATTTTGATTACAATATTTCATTTGTACTGATATTCATATTCTGTAACAGTCTGAACATTACTAATAACCAAGGTGTTACATGAATGAGCACACTAAGGCCAGATAAGGGGTCCTCAATGACTGTGTACAACTTGAGAGTATATAATAGTGCCAGAATTTCTCTATCATTTCTTCTCTCAATTCTTTCAACAGTAATTCAACTCTTTAACTCTTACTCAGTTGATTATACTCAACTAATTCCTTTAACCTCTTCCCATTCAAACTCTTAACCTTTTAGAATGATGCAAAGTGCTGAACAATTCTTTATTTGTTGTTTGTAAATCAATATTTGCTCTGCATATTGTGTCTTGTTGTCAAGTCTCATCTCTCAAACTTCTCTTAATCCACCTAACTTTGTTTCACTTAGTTACAACATCTAGCTACAAGTTTAATAATACTATAAAAAAAACATCTGAATCTTACTTAGTAGTGCCCTTACTCCTCCGAAAGGCATTCCTGATTGCAGAAACATCTGATCTTATTCGGCTAACAATCTTCTTAGCATTTTTCTCATCAAAAACGCCGTCTCTGTTAGGCAAAGGACTTCCTCTTTTACTGGAGCCTGAGGAGCCAGACTTGGAGGTTGTGTGACGTGCTTCCATCAATCTCTTGCGTCCTAGACTCTGAAGGATCTCCTGTTCTCACAGGGAAAGATGTACTTATCAACATTTGTGTATTAAAATGTGATAAAATAATTATATAACTGCAGAATGAGTTTAAAATATTTTTCCTAAAATAATGATATGTATCATACATAATATTAAAATTGCGTTTCATATTCTGTTTGATCAGAAAAGCACATAAACACTGAATATATAATAAATCTTTCTAAACTGTAAACTGATCACTGGAAGTGCATTGTGTCTCTTATATGGTGGTGTATAAACAATAACTAAGGTGTCTGGTGAAGGGCTCTTGATGCCAAATAAAGAATTCTATGCAATTACCCCCTCCCTTTCCCATTCACAGAGACCCGAATGATCATTGCAAGTTTTGCACTTCCACATAAATATAATAATTTCAAGCCTCATCACTTACCTGTGCTTCAGGATAATCTTTCATTGCCATAAGAACATCTTCCCTGGAAAGACTGAACAGCTCAGAGTACCCTACAGATCTTACATCAGCAGTTCGTCTGGAAGAATGGGAGGATAATTGTTTACTATAGGGTAATACAGATGTAGCAGAACAAAATTTTATTAGACATCATTTTGTTCACCTTTAAGCAAAATGTTATCTAATATAGATATGATCTACCATAAATGCCCTTGAATAACTTGTCAGCATTTTGCCTTCCTAACATACAACTATTTGGTGTAAAGAAGAAAGGTGAAGAAGAGGTTTCACAAATATCTTAATTTATAAAAGGCTTCATTTCATTATATATACTTATTTTTTATTTGCTAACAAAACATTTACTATATAATGTGTCAAATCAAACTATATACATGTATATATTCTTTAAGATATTTTCCAAAAACATTATAATCTGGGGAGGCATTCTGCTTATGAGGTTTTGTACAGTGAACCAAATTTTTTTTTTTTATATTTTATTTAAAACCAATACAGTTTAACATAAAAATAAAGAAACAGTATGGATCTCAATCAAATTAACTGACAAACGCCTTGCACCTATATGCACGCAAGATATTGCTGCCAAACATATAACAAGAACTTACGTCAAGAACATAACTAAAAAAAATACTGTCACAATTAATTAAAACTTTACAAGCTGCTTAAATATTCCATACTTATTCACAATACACACACAGTTAATTCATTAAGTAATACCTTTCACTATCAAATATTCTCCCACAATTATTTCCCTCTTTGTAACATCCTTAACATCTCTATTTCAATAACTCACTACACATGTTTTTCCTACCTGCAAATCAATTTAGGAATATACTTAGTAGTAGGTTGGTAGACAGCAACCACCCAGGGAGGTACTACCATTCTGCCAAGTGAGTGTAAAACGAAAGCCTGTAATTGTTTTACATGATGGTAGGATTGCTAGTGTCTTGTCTGTCTCATAAATATGCAAGATTACAGGTACGTCTTGCTACTTCTACTTACACTTAGGTCACACTAAACATACATGTACACGTTTATTTATACACACTCATCTGAGTTTTCTTTGATTTTATCTTAGTTCTTGCTCTAATTACTTTTCCTTTTATATCCATGGGGAAGTGGAATAAGAATCTTTCCTCCGTAAGCCATGTGTATTGTAAAAGTCAACTAAAATGCTGGAAACAATGGGCTAGTAACCCCTTTTCCTGTAAAAATTACTAAAAAGAATAAGAAAATTGTCAAAGTGGGAAGTTTCAATGTGTGTGGATGTTGTGTGAATGATAAGAAAGAGATGATTGTGGATGTTATGAATGAGAAGAAGCTGGATATCCTGGCTTTAAGTGAAACAAAGCTGAAGGGGGTGGGTGAGTTTCAGTGGAGAGGAATAAATAGGATTAGGTCAGGGGTTTCTAATAGAGTTAGAGCTAAAGAAGGAGTAGCAATAATGTTGAAGGATAAGTTATGGCAGGAAAAGAGGGACTATAAATGTATTAATTCAAGGATTATGTGGAGTAAAATAAAGGTTGGATGTAAGAAGTGGGTTATAGTAAGCATTTATGCACCTGGGGAAGAGAGAAGTATACAGGAGAGAGAGAGATTTTGGGAAATGTTCAGTAATTGCATGGGGAGTTTTGAACCAAGTGTGAGAGTACTTGTGGTTGGGGATTTTAATGGTAAAGTGGGAAAAAATGTAAATTTGGGGTGCCAAGGGTAAATGAAAATGGGGAGCCTTTAATTGAGCTATGTGTAGAAAGAGGTTTGGTAATAAGTAATACATATTTTATGAAAAAGAGGATAAATAAATATACAAGGTATGATGTAGCACGTAATGAAAGTAGTTTGTTAGATTATGTATTGGTGGATAAAAGGATGATGGGTAGGCTCCAGGATGTACACGTTTATAGAGGGGCAACTGATATATTGGATCATTATCTAGTTGTAGCTACAGTTAGAGTAAGAGGTAGATGGGATAAGAGGAAAATGGCAACAACAAGTAAGAGGTGAAAGTATAAACTAAGGGAGGAAGAAGTTTGGGTGAAATATAAGCAACTATTGGCAGAAAGGTGGGCTGGTGAAGGTATGAGTAGTGAGGGGGTTGAAGAGGGTTGGAATAGTTTTAAAAATGCAGTATTAGAATGTGGGGCAGAAGTTTGTGGTTATAGGAGGGTGGGTGCAGGAGGAAAGAGGAGTGATTGGTGGAATGATGAAGTAAAGGGTGTGATAAAAGAGAAAAAGGTAGCTTATGAGAGGTATTTACAAAGCAGAAGTGTTATAAGAAGAGTAGAGTATATGGAGAGTAAAAGAAAGGTGAAGAGAGTGGTGAGAGAGTGCAAAAGGAGAGCAGATGATAGAGTGGGAGAGGTACTGTCAAGGAATTTTAATGAAAATAAGAAAAAATTTTGGAGTGAGTTAAACAAGTAAAGAAAGCCTAGGGAAGAAATGGATTTATCAGTTAAAAACAAAGAAGGGGAGTTAGTAGATGGGGAGATGGAGGTTTTGGGTAGATGGCGAGAATATTTTGAGGAACTTTTAAATGTCGACGAAGAAAGAGAGGTGGTAATTTCATGCACTGGCCAGGGAGGTATATCATCTTTTAGGAGTGAAGAAGAGCAGGATGTGAGTGTGGGGGAGGTGCGTGAGGCATTACGTAGAATGAAAGGGGGTAAAGCAGCTGGAACTGATGGGATCATGACAGAAATGTTAAAAGCACGGAGGGACATAGTGTTGGAGTGGTTGGTAGTTTTGTTTAATAAATGTATGAAAGAGGGGAAGATACCTAGGGATTGGCGGAGAGCGTGTATAGTCCCTTTATATAAAGGGAAGGGGACAAAGGAGATTGTAAAAATTATAGAAAAATAAGTTTACTGAGTATACCAGGAAAAGTGTACGGTAGAGTTATTACTGAAAGAATTAGAGGTAAGACAGAATGTAGAATTGCGGATGAGCAAGGAGGTTTTAGAGTGGGTAGCGGATGTGTAGATCAAGTGTTTACATTGAAGTATATGTGTGAGCAGTATTTAGATAAAAGTAGGGAAGTTCTTATTGCATTTATGGATTTAGAAAAGGCATATGATAGAGTGGATAGGGGAGCAATGTGGCAGATGTTGCAAGTGTATGGAATAGGTGGTAAGTTACTAAATGCTGAAAAGAGTTTTTATGAGGATAGTGAGGCTCAGGTTAGGGTGTGTAGAAGAGAGGGAGACTACTTCCCAGTAAAAGTAGGTCTTAGACAGGGATGTGTAATATCACCATGGTTGTGTAATATATTTATAGATGGGGTTGTAAAAGAAGTAAATGCTAGGGTGTTCGGGAGAGGGGTGGGATTAAATTATGGGGAATTAAATACAAAATGGGAAGTGACACAGTTACTTTTTGCTGATGATACTGTGCTTATGGGAGATTCTAAAGAAAAATTGCAAAGGTTAGTGGACAAATTTGGGAATGTGTGTAAAGGTAGAAAGTTGAAAGTGAACATAGAAAAGAGTAAGGTGATGAGAGTATCAAATGATTTAGATAAAGAAAAATTGGATATCAAATTGGGGAGGAGGAGTATGGAAGAAATGAATGTTTTCAGATATTTGGGAGTTGACGTGTCAGCGGATGGATTTATGAAGGATGAGGTTAATCATAGAACTGATGAAGGAAAAAAGGTGAGTGGTGCATTGAGGTATATGTGAAGGCAAAAAATGTTATCTATGGAGGCAAAGGAGGGGATTTTTGAAAGTATAATAGCACCAACACTCTTATATGGGTGTGAAGCTTGGGTTGTAAATGCTGCAGCAAGGAGGCGGTTGGAGGCAGTGGAGATGTCCTGTCTAAGAGCAATGTGTGGTGTAAATATTATGCAGAAAATTCGGAGTGTGGAAATTAGAAGGTATGGAGTTAATAAAAGTATTAGTCAGAGGGCTGAAGAGGGTTTGTTGAGGTGGTTTGGTCTTTAGAGAGAATGGATCAAAGTAGAATGACATGGAGAGTGTATAAATCTGTAGAAGAAGGAAGGCGGGGTAGGGGTCGTCCTCAAAAAGGAGGGAGGGAGGGGGTAAAGGAGGTGTTGTGGGCGAGGGGTTTGGACTTCCACAAAGCGTGCATGAGCGTGTTAGATAGGAGTGAATGGAGACAAATGGTACTTGGGACCTGACGATCTGTTGGAGTGTGAGCAGGGTAATATTTAGTGAAGGGAGTCAGGGAAACCGGTTATTTTTATATAGCCGGACTTGAGTCCTGGAAGTGGGAAGTACAATGCCTGCACTCTAAAGGAGGGGTTTGGGATATTAGCAGTTTGGAGGGATATGCTGTGTATCTTTATAGGTATATGCTTCTAAACTGTTGTGTTCTGAGCACCTCTGCAAAAGCAGTGATTATGTATGAGTGAGGTGAAAGTGTTGAATGATGATGAAAGTATTTTCTTTTTGGGGATTTTCTTTCTTTTTTGGGTAACCCTGCCTCGGTGGGAGATGGCCGACTTGTTAAAAAAAAAAAAAAAAAAAAGAAGGTAAGGTACCTATGCAAAGAGCATGCATAGTTCCTTTGTATAAAGGCAAAGGGGATAAAAGAGTGCAAAAATTATAGGGGTATAAGTCTGTTGAGTATACCTGGTAAAGTGTATGGTAGAGTTATTACTGAAAGAATTAAGAGTAACATAGAGAGTAGGATAGCAGATGAACAAGACAGTGGGTGTGTAGACCAAGTGTTTACAGTGAAACATATAGGTGAACAGTATTTAGATAAGGGTAAAGAGGTATTCGTGGCATTTATGGATTTGGAAAAGGCATATGACAGGGTGGATAGGGGGGCAATGTGGCAGATGTTGCAGGTGTATGGTATAGGAGGTAGGTTACTGAAAGCTGTGAAGAGTTTTTATGAGGATGGCAAGGCTCAGGTTAGAGTATATAGGAGAGAGGGAGATTATTTCCCAGTAAAAGTAGGCCTTAAACAAGGATGCGTGATGTCACCGTGGTTGTTCAATATATTTATAGATGGGGTTGTAAGAGAAGTGAATGGGAGGATCTTGGCAAAAGGTGTGGAGTTGAAAGATAAAGAATCAAACACAAAGTGGAGCTGTCACAGTTGCTCTTTGCTGATGACACTGTGCTTTTGGGAGATTCTGAAGAGAAGTTGCAGAGATTGGTGGATGAATTTGGTAGGGTGTGCAAAAGAAGAAAATTAAAAGTGAATATAGGAAAGAGTAAGGTGATGAGGATAAAAAGATTAAGTGATGAAAAATTGGATATCAGATTGGAGGGAGAGAGTATCGAGGAGGTGACTGTATTCAGATATTTAGGAGTGGACCTGTCAGGAGATGGATCTATGAAAGATGAGGTGAATCATAGAATTGATGAGGGGGAAAAGGGTGAGTGGTGCACTTAGGAGTCTGTGGAGGTAAAGAATTTTGTCCGTGGAAGCAATGAGGGGAATGTATGAGAGTATAGTTGTACAAACACTCTTGTATGGGTGTGAAGCATGTTGAATGTTGCAATGAGGAGAAGGCTGGAGGCAGTGGAGATGTCATGTCTGAGGGCAATGTGTGGTGTGAATATAATGCAGAGAATTCAAAGTTTGGAAATTAGGAGGTGTGGGATTACCAAAACTATTATCCAGAGGGCTGAGGAGGGGTTGCTGAGGCGGTTCGGACATGTAGAGAGACTGGAACAAAACAGAATGACTTCGAGAGTGTATAAATCTGTAGTAGAGGGACAACGGGGTAGGGGTCGGCCTAGGAATGGTTGGAGGGAGGGGGTAAAGGAGGTTTTGTGTGCGAGGGGCGTGAACTTCCAGCAAGCATGCGTGAGTGTATTTGATAGTGAATGGAGACAAATGGTGTTTAACACTTGATGTGCTGTTGGAGTGTGAGCAAAGTAACATTTATGAAGGGATTCAGGGAAACCGGCAGGCTGGACTTGAGTCCTGGAGATGGGGGAAGTACAGTGTCTGCACTCTGAAGGAGGGGTGTTAATGTTGCAGTTTTATAACTTTAGTGTAAAGCACCCCTCTGGCAAGACAGTGATGGGGTGAATGATGATTAAAGGTTTTCTTTTTCAGACCACCTTGCCTTGGTAGGAATTGGCTGATGTGTTAATAAAAAAAAAATATATATATATAACATTAAACTCTAATATAAACCCTCCTCTCAAACTTCTTGATAGCTACAACAGAATACACAGGCATAAAACAAGGCACAAAACTCTCTTTAACATTAACATCCCTTGTGTCTGTCTCACCCTATGCAAAAATGCAATGCACATAAAGGGCCCTAAGATCTGGAATTTATTGCCCACACCAGCAAAAGGTCTACTGCCTGCTAATCAATTAAGGGCTATAATTAAAAGTCATCTCCAGGGGAAGTGGAACAGAATTCCTCCGTCAGCCATGCCGTAAGAGGCGACTAAAATGCCGGAAGCAATGGGCTAGTATCCCATTCTCTTGTATATATTACTAAATTTAAAAGGGGAAACTTTCGTTTTTCCTTTTGGGCCACCCCACCTCAGTGGGATATGGCTGGTACGTTGAAAGAAAAAGAAAAATTAAAAATCATTTTATCTCCCAAACATAACTAAACCAACACTATACTATGTCTGTAATCATTCAACCAGTTTGAAAGACTTAAAATTGTACTGTATAATACTGAAACCTCTCTACTATAAACATTAATCATGAAATTTTTGGCTACCTCTTGTTTGTATTAATGTACAATTTATTACTCCATAATCTATGTCTAGCTCTAAGTAGTGTGTAAGCATTAGGGTTATTCTGCCCAAAATGCTCATGCTAGTGGCTTTCTTTGTGCTTAATAATATTTTACTATATGTAAACTAAACATTGTATATTATGCAAAGATATAATTTTTTGAATTTAAACTACCAAATATCCTGCTGCAAGTATAAAATATTAACTTACTTGTTAAGGCCATCCAAATTGAGGATTCCTATTTCCCCAAAGAAATCACCAGCTTTCATTGTTGTTAGCACTTTGCCAGTCTCACTGCAATAATAAATGAAGTCATTAACAGAGTCAATTATCAACTAAAAAATTTTTGTTAGTCTATATCCTTATAAATATGGACTACACTATACCCTTTGTCATTTTTAAAAATTTAGTGTAACATCAATATATTGTGAACAGTATTATACAGAATATGAAGATGCTAAAATTTTGAAGACCATCTGATGCATATTCCCTTGAGTGGTTTATGCCTAAGGATAGGAGGGGTACCACTCACTCCAGAGGTGCTGCCTCACAAAGAATCCAGCATGTCTTTCAGCATAAAAGGTGGGAATATTTTTCCCTTTTGTCTAAATTTGCTGACACAACTGTTGACACTGACAAATTATGGATATGGCTTGCAGAAATGAAAATGTTTAGAGTGCAGAATATAAAATGAAAAACTTTGCAAAATAAATGATACTTCTTTACTTTAGTCATTTATTAAAATATGGTACATGGATATGAACATGAGAATTCAGCCATTTTTCAACATGTTAGCAACAACAATCACAATTGTTTTACCTGCTTTCTGTTTATGATTTATGTAATATGAGAAAAAATTGATCATGACAGCAACAATAGTGTAAATATGAAAAAAATAAAAATGGAAAATGTTTAGAGTGCAGAATATAAAATGAAAAACTTTGCAAAATAAATGATACTTCTTTACTTTAGTCATTTATTAAAATATGGTACATGGATATGAACATGAGAATTCAGCCATTTTTCAACATGTTAGCAACAACAATCACAATATTCATTGGGAAGCTACCCCCATCAAATAAATCACACTGCAGCTACAAATGTAAAACTGCAAAAATCTGCTTTCACAGATACAATGCCTAATTTTAATATTTCATAGGGACAATGAAAACAAGACATTATTTCAAAATTTGCCGTTAAGTAGTACATGCAATCACCTAACCTAATACAGAATACCAGCATGAGGAACTGCTTGCCCAAATTTTAAGCTTGGTTCCAGTCATCTGTTTCAAGACCTGACACACTACACACACTTGCTCCCTGACCTGCCTTCTCACTTGCTGACCTGATGTTCCATACTCACCTGGATGGCTGAGAAGTGCAACCTTTCTATATATTCATGTTCTCATTTCATTTTTCTATCTGCTGAAGAGAACCCCAGCAGAGGGTCAAAATATACAAACCAATTCATTTTCTGAGGTTCTGTCTCCATGTGGGTTATTATTACAATAGTACAATATAGTATTTTATTAGTTACAAAAGATTCTTAAAGCTTCCTACATCATGAAGGTATATAAGCTAACATACATTAAAATATACTGTACTAAATCCCCTCAGAATATTTATTTGGAAAAAAGTAAGGTGACTGACAGTTATACGATATATCCCTCTAGCCCTTGGAACGAATCTTGGGGAGAAAATAGTATATACTGAGCCAAAAAAAAAAGGAGAATTAGTGTGCAATACCTAGCAGAGTATACTCCCAGAGGGGAACTATAGGCCTAGCATGCCATGTGCAAAATAATAATAATAACTTTTCTTTGTCAGAGGAAAGAAAGTCTCCCTGATAATATTGTGTATACATAGCGTTATAGTGTATACCACAGTGGCACCATAGTATATAGATAATAAATGCTAAAGTGTCATTTAAAACAGGTGTAACTGTAATTGAAGTGATAGGCTTAGAGGAAGGTGCCAGCAGTTGCCAGAAACTGACCACACAGGTCAGCTCTTTTACTAATCTTCCTAGCCTGCTAGTGTACCTCGCCTATAATCTTCCTAGCCTGCTAGTGTACCTCACCTATAATCTAGTGATACCAGTGGGGAAAATTTTCCTTTTAAATTACGATAAGTTGCAAAATCTTGAGGAAATATGAAAAATGTACAGTTTTGTTAAAATACGGTATCAGTGAAGGTTTACAACAATAAGACCATTTATCATCCAGAAACCTTACCACAGTGTTGTAGTAGCAAATACCAGTAACAAAATGGTACTTAGTGGGGTAGAGTGACAATCATTAGTTTTTTCTTCATTCTTGAAATACTAGACATTATATTTTTTTTTTTTTTATTATCACACTGGCCGATTCCCACCAAGGCAGGGTGGCCCGAAAAAGAAAAACTTTCACCATCATTCACTCCATCACTGTCTTGCCAGAAGGGTGCTTTACACTACAGTTTTTAAACTGCAACATTAACACCCCTCCTTCAGAGTGCAGGCACTGTACTTCCCATCTCCAGGACTCAAGTCCGGCCTGCCGGTTTCCCTGAATCCCTTCATAAATGTTACTTTGCTCACACTCCAACAGCACGTCAAGTATTAAAAACCATTTGTCTCCATTCACTCCTATCAAACACGCTCACGCATGCCTGCTGGAAGTCCAAGCCCCTCGCACACAAAACCTCCTTTACCCCCTCCCTCCAACCTTTCCTAGGCCGACCCCTACCCCGCCTTCCTTCCACTACAGACTGATACTACACTCTTGAAGTCATTCTGTTTCGCTCCATTCTCTCTACATGTCCGAACCACCTCAACAACCCTTCCTCAGCCCTCTGGACAACAGTTTTGGTAATCCCGCACCTCCTCCTAACTTCCAAACTACGAATTCTCTGCATTATATTCACACCACACATTGCCCTCAGACATGACATCTCCACTGCCTCCAGCCTTCTCCTCGCTGCAACATTCATCACCCACGCTTCACACCCATATAAGAGCGTTGGTAAAACTATACTCTCATACATTCCCCTCTTTGCCTCCAAGGACAAAGTTCTTTGTCTCCACAGACTCCTAAGTGCACCACTCACTCTTTTTCCCTCATCAATTCTATGATTCACCTCATCTTTCATAGACCCATCCGCTGACACGTCCACTCCCAAATATCTGAATACGTTCACCTCCTCCATACTCTCTCCCTCCAATCTGATATCCAATCTTTCATCACCTAATCTTTTTGTTATCCTCATAACCTTACTCTTTCCTGTATTCACCTTTAATTTTCTTCTTTTGCACACCCTACCAAATTCATCCACCAATCTCTGCAACTTCTCTTCAGAATCTCCCAAGAGCACAGTGTCATCAGCAAAGAGTAGCTGTGACAACTCCCACTTTGTGTGTGATTCTTTATCTTTTAACTCCACGCCTCTTGCCAAGACCCTCGCATTTACTTCTCTTACAACCCCATCTATAAATATATTAAACAACCACGGTGACATCACACATCCTTGTCTAAGGCCTACTTTTACAGGGAAAAAAAATTCCCTCTTTCCTACATACTCTAACTTGAGCCTCACTATCCTCGTAAAAACTCTTCACTGCTTTCAGTAACCTACCTCCTACACCATACACTTGCAACATCTGCCACATTGCCCCCCTATCCACCCTGTCATACGCCTTTTCCAAATCCATAAATGCCACATATACAGTGGAAATTCACATAACCTGTAGTTAGCAGCAGTTGCAATATACACAACGAAAAGCAAATATTACTCCAGTAAAAGCGACTTTCCTCCAATAATCTTCACCAGCCAACTTTAGTGATAACCTAGCATTTGTTGTGGTGATGGAAAAAATCTAGAAAAGCTAAATACAGTGATCTATAAACCTTCAGGCTGTAAATAAGGGTTGAGGTCTCGACCGTTCATCATTGTAGGAGCTACCAGCAATCACCGGTTCTCCAACACGCAAGTTATACTTTTGTATCAATCTAATCACATATAACTCGGTTAAATAATTTCCAGTAGTTCCTTCATGTGTTAGCCCAAATCACCGACCAGATATGTTTTAACCCTTTGACTGTTGCAACCCCCAATCCTGAGGTGTCTCCTGGTGTCGCAAAATTTAAAAAAAAAAATTATTTTTTCTTATGAAATGATAGAGAATCTTTTCCCGATTGTAATGACACCAAAAAAACGAAATTTGATGGAAAACTGACGGAATTATGCTCTTGCGAAGTTAGCGACCTCGGCGCTGTTTACAAATCGGCTATTTCGCCCACTTTGCGCCCTATTTTCGGCTAATTCCATTGTTCCAGTCGCCCAAACTCATAGCTATTTCTTTAGAACTCCATTTTTTCTATCGATTGAGTACAAGAAACTGCCCATTTACCGATTTCAACTACCTAATAATGTGGTCAGAAATTTGCAATTTGGCCAATTTCACGAAAACTAAAAAATATGACAATTTCAAAATAAGGTCCAGAATGAACAATGTAGACATTCCTGGCTCTAAAATAACATTTTCTTTGCTCATCAGTCATGTCTCCAGGCCCCTCTGATATTACTCTTGCTTTCTATTTTGAATTTTTATTCAAACAAAAAATAGAATACTTACTATTATGCAGACTACTGCAATACTGTAATAATTGTATAAATAACATCAACCCATTCATGACTGCATATTAGAATGGCTAGTTGGACATTTATTGGACAATGGCATCATTTGTTTACTTTTGAACATTGGCAAAAATCAAACATTTTCCCTACTTTGAGCTCCATTTCTAGGTTCTTTTTTATAGTAAAATCAATCAAAATCACCTCTATTTCTATAATATGTTTTCCATTATATCAAATGAGACCAAGAAAACGAGAATACAACCATAAATACTATACGAAAATAGACCACAAAGTCGGCATTTTAATTAAAAAAAATGGTCGGAGATTTTTTTTTCTCATTATGCACTGCGTGCTCCAGAATTCTTTTTATATGGTGCACACTGACTACACAGACCCATTCTCTCACATGTGGGCCTACCAGCTTTCTCCTGCTTGATTTGAAGCCGCTAGAATTTATGAGTATATGTACGTCAAACACGGTACCTCGTAAGACGTATATATACGGCCGCGACAGTCAAAGGGTTAATAAGTGATCCACTGATCAGATCTGACTGGTTCTGAACCCTTAACTGGTTTCAAACGGATTCGTTGGACAATAAAACGGACTATAAACAGACAGGGTTTTAGGTGCCCTTATCAAACACACAAACAATAACTATAAAGCAGTAACTTAGAGTGGTAAGTTTGTCCAAATATATACAAGTACAGTTAGAAATAGAAATACAAATAGCCAGATCTTCACTTTAAGGAGGTTATTAGTAGAATTACAGTAAATCAACCATTAAAATCACATTATGAAATCCTGTGTAGTCTGCAGCAAATCAAACAAGTGGGCTTCCACATGGATTACATGCCACTTTTGTGCTGTATAGCCCTTGTGGCTTAGCGCTTCCTTTTGATTATAATAATAATAATGCCACTTTTGTGGAAATTGGTATCATGCTCCTTGTGCAGATATCCAAGAATTATCTACAAGAAGTATTAAATCAGGGTAGTGTTTTTGGGTATGCCCAAATGAGATCAATCTGTAGACTAAAATCACATTGCTATTAAAAGAGGATAACATCAAAGCAGCCTTCATAGAAAACCTGGAAACATTCTATAACAGATGGGAAAATAAAAAGTCTGGGCTGGATGGTGCTATCGCCCTTGGTGCGGATGCTGTCCTGTCTGATAGTAACTGTATGACTGGAGGTGCTGGTCATGTAGTCAGAAACTGTAAGGCTGGAGGTGCTGTCCTGGTAGACAGTAACTGTGAGGCTGGAGGTGCTGTCCTGGTAGACAGTAACTGTGAGGCTGGAGGTGCTGTCCTGGTAGACAGTAACGGTGAGGCTGGAGGTGCTGCCTTGGTGGACAGTAACTGTATGCATGGGGGAATGCATATTAATGGCCTCGAGGGAGACAGGAGCTGTAGTGGGGAAACAAGTGTAGTCAAGGACAAGATAAAACCAATATTACAAACTAGTAATACCACAGGAGATGGCAAACAAGGGGACTCCACTAGTAATAGTGAGGATATATTACCAGAAACAACTGGTGAGAGCTCCATTGTTAGTACTAGTGAGGATAGGAATGAGACAGGAAAACATGCACCAACAGGGAATACAGTCACAAAAATCCAAGGCAAACAGACATGAAGTCTGTGCACATATTATGCACTTGGTATCTGCAGGCATGGGATATCTGGAAAAACAGATGGGACGTGCAACTTTGACCACCCTAGAAAATGCTGTGCCCATATCACAACAGGAAAATGCAAACTCCCTTCCCGTAAGCTTTTTCACCCTGAAATGTGTCCCTCTTCAGTATAGGAAAGACAGTGCTATAACTTAAATTGCCAGGCACACCGTCTAAAGGGGACAAAAAGATACAAAACATCCAGACAATGGGAAAACCTAGGTAGCCACAGCCACTCAAGAGGGAGAGGTTTTTTAGTGCCAGGAAGAAAAAAAATCGCAGAAATCGTACACCAAATCCAGTCATTTCTGGAGTGGAATCACAGTCGATGGCCTCCACTCCAAAACAACAGATACAGATATTAGTGCCGGAAAAAAAAGTCCCCCCCCCAGTACCATCAATCCGATGACATTCTTCTTTGCAAATATACAGGGTCTAAAGCCAGCAACGAACAACAAAATACCTTTCATCCATGGACTGCTTGCAGAGGCAAATGCAATGTTCGCGGCTTTCACAGAGACCCACATAAAGGATCACTTGGTCAACGAAATATGGATCCCAGGTTACAACCTATACAGATGCGACAGAGTGAAGAGGCAAAAAAAGGGGGGGAGGGGGTTGGCCTGTTTATCACAGAGTCACTTATTTGCACAGAACTGCTTAATGCTTCAAATGATGTAGTTGAAGTTTCAGCAGTAAAGATCGAGAACCAAAATCTAGTCATTGTGGCAGTCTACGAGCCTCCGGATGCAATGTCCCAACAACGCGTAGGGAGACACTGGTCAGAGAAATAGTAAACATCGAACTAAAGCTAAAGGAATCTTATAGGAGTCAGGAATCGTGGGAAGGAAATGAGTGAGCTACTCAAGTCCCAATATGACTCAGTTTTTAGCAAGCCGCTAACCAGACTGAGAGTCAAAGATCTAAATGAATCTTTTATGAGAGAGCCACAGAATTTGGTAAACACAAGCCTATCTGATGTTACCCTGATGACAAATGACTTCGAACAGGCGATAAATGACATGCCCATGCACTCTGCCCCAGGGCCAGACTCATGGAGCTCTGTGTTCATCAAGAACCGCAAGAAGCCCCTATCACGTGCTTTTAA
The DNA here is from genome assembly GCF_038502225.1 of Cherax quadricarinatus. Taxonomy (NCBI): domain Eukaryota; kingdom Metazoa; phylum Arthropoda; class Malacostraca; order Decapoda; family Parastacidae; genus Cherax; species Cherax quadricarinatus. Next base: position 8,713,727 of record NC_091321.1, read on the forward strand.
CATCCTATGGAGAGGGAGCATGGACACTGGGGCCGTCCCGCAGTTACTAAAAAGAACAGACATAGCCCCACTCCACAAGGGGGGCAGTAAAGCAATAGCAAAGAACCACAGACCGATAGCACTAACATCACATATCATAAAAATCTTTGAAAGGGTCTTAAGAAGCAAGACTGCCACCCATCTAAATACCCATCAATTACACAACCCAGGGCAACATGGGTTTAGAGCAGGTCGCTCCTGTCTGTCCCAACTACTGGATCACTACGACAAGGTCCTAGATGCACTAAAAGACAAAAGGAATGCAGATGTAATATACACAGACTTTACAAAAGCCTGCAACAAGTGTGACCATGGTGTAATAGCGCACAAAATGCGTGCTAAAGGAATAACAGGAAAAGTTTGGTAGATGCATCTATAATTTCCTCACAAACAGAACACAAAGAGTAGCAGTAAACAGAGTAAAGTCCGAGGCAGCTACGGTGAAAAGCTCTGTTCCACAAGGCACAGTACTCGCTCCCATCTTGTTTCTCATCCTCATATCTGACATAGACAAGGATGTCAGCCACAGCACCATGTCTTCCTTTGCAGATGACACCCGAATCTGCATGACAGTGTTTTCCATTGCCAGACACTGCAAGGCTCCAGGCGGACATCAACCAAATCGTTCAATGGGCTGCAGAAAACAATATGAAATTCAATGACGAGAAATTTCAGTTACTCTGATATGGTACACATGAGGAAATTAAAGCTTCATCAGAGTATAAAACAAATTCCAGCCACAAAATAGAGCAAAAAACTAACATCAAAGACCTGAGAGTGATCATGTCAGAGGATCTCACCTTCAAGGCCCATAACATTGTATCTGGAGTTTACCTGGAGAGAGTTCCGGGGGTCAACGCCCCCGTGGCCCGGTCTGTGACCAGGCCTCCTGGTGGATCAGAGCCTGATCAACCAGGCTGTTACTGTTGGCTGCACGCAAACCAACGTACGAGCCACAGCCCGGCTGGTCAGGAACCGACTTTAGGTGCTTGTCCAGTGCCAGCTTGAAGACTGCCAGGGGTCTGTTGGTAATCCCTCTTATGTATGCTGGGAGGCAGTTGAGCAGTCTCAGGCCCCTGACACTTATTGTATGGTCTCTTAACGTGCTAGTGACACCCCTGCTTTTCATTGGGGGGATGTTGCATCGTCTGCCAAGTCTTTTGCTTTCGTAGTGAGTGATTTTCGTGTGCAAGTTCGGTACTAGTCCCTCTAGGATTTTCCAGGTGTATATAATCATGTATCTCTCCCGCCTGCGTTCCAGGGAATACAGGTTCAGGAACCTCAAGCGCTCCCAGTAATTGAGGTGTTTTATCTCCATTATGCACGCCGTGAAGGTTCTCTGTACATTTTCTAGGTCAGCAATTTCACCTGCCTTGAAAGGTGCTGTTAGTGTGCAGCAATATTCCAGCCTAGATAGAACAAGTGACCTGAAGAGTGTCATCATGGGCTTGGCAGTCCTAGTTTTGAAGGTTCTCATTATCCATCCTGTCATTTTCCTAGCAGATGCAATTGATACAATGTTATGGTCCTTGAAGGTGAGATCCTCCGACATGATCACTCCCAGGTCTTTGACATTGGTGTTTCGCTCTATTTTGTGGCCAGAATTTGTTTTGTACTCTGATGAAGATTTAATTTCCTCGTGTTTACCATATCTGAGTAATTGAAATTTCTTATCGTTAAACTTCATATTGTTTTCTGCAGCCCACTTAAAGATTTGGTTGATGTCCGCCTGGAGCCTTGCAGTGTCTGCAATGGAAGACACTGTCATGCAGATTCGGGTGTCATCTGCAAAGGAAGACACGGTGCTGTGGCTGACATCCTTGTTTATGTCAGATATGAGGATGAGAAACAAGATGGGAGCAAGTACTGTGCCTTGTGGAACAGAGCTTTTCACCGTAGCTGCCTCGGACTTTACTCTGTTGACTACTACTCTCTGTGTTCTGTTAGTGAGCAAATTATAGATCCATTGACCAACTTTTCCCGTTATTCCTTTAGTACGCATTTTGTGCGCTATTACGCCATGGTCACACTTGTCGAAGGCTTTTGCAAAGTCTGTATATACAGTGGACCCCCGCATAACGATCACCTCCGAATGCGACCAATTATGTAAGTGTATTTATGTAAGTGCGTTTGTACGTGTATGTTTGGGGCTCTGAAATGGACTAATCTACTTCACAATATTCCTTATGGGAACAAATTCGGTCAGTACTGGCACCTGAACATACTTCTGGAGTGAAAAAATATCGTTAACCGGGGGTCCACTGTATTACATCTGCATTCTTTTTGTCTTCTAGTGCATCTAGGACCTTGTCGTAGTGATCCAATAGTTGAGACAGACAGGAACGACCTGTTCTAAACCCATGTTGCCCTGGGTTGTGTAATTGATGGGTTTCTAGATGGGTGGTGATCTTGCTTCTTAGGACCCTTTCAAAGATTTTTATGATATGGGATGTTAGTGCTATCGGTCTGTAGTTCTTTGCTGTCGCTTTACTGCCCCCTTTGTGGAGTGGGGCTATGTCTGTTGTTTTTAGTAACTGTGGGACGACCCCTGTGTCCATGCTCCCTCTCCATAGAATGGTAAAAGCTCGTGATAGGGGCTTCTTGCAGTTCTTGATGAACACGGAGTTCCATGAGTCTGGCCCTGGGGCAGAGTGCATGGGCATGTCATTTATCGCCTGTTCGAAGTCATTTGGCGTCAGGATAACATCAGATAGGCTTGTGTTAACCAAATTCTGTGGCTCTCTCATAAAAAATTCATTTTGATCTTCGACTCTCAGTCTGGTTAGCGGCTTGCTAAAAACTGAGTCATATTGGGACTTGAGTAGCTCACTCATTTCCTTGCTGTCATCTGTGTAGGACCCATCTTGTTAAGTAGGGGCCCAATACTGGACATTGTTCTCGACTTTGATTTGGCATAGGAGAAGAAATACTTTGGGTTTCTTTCGATTTCATTTATGGCTTTTAGTTCTTCCCGCGATTCCTGACTCCTATAAAAATGACAGGATGGATAATGAGAACCTTCAAAACTAGGGATGCCAAGCCCATGATGACACTCTTCAGGTCGCTTGTTCTATCTAGGCTTGAATATTGCTGCACACTAACATCATCCTCCAAGGCAGGTGAAATTTCTGACCTAGAAAATGTACAGAGAACCTTCAAGGCACGCATAACGGAGATAAAACACCTCAATTACTGGGAGTGCTTGAAGTTCCTGAACCTGTACTCCCTGGAATGCAGGTGGGAGAGATACATGATTGTATACACCTTGAAAATCTTAAGAGGGACTAGTACCAAACTTGCACATGAAAATCACTCTCTATGAAAGCACAAAACTTGGCAGATGATGTAACATCCCCCCAATGAAAAGCAGGGGTGTCACTAGCACGTTAAGAGACGACACAATAAGTGTCAGTGGCCCAACACTGTTCAACTGCCTCCCAGCATACATAAGGGGGATTACCAATAGACCCCTGGCTGTCTTCAAGCAGGCACTGGACAAGCATCTAAAGTCGGTACCTGACCAGCCGAGCTGTGGCTCGTACGTTGGATTGCGTGCAGCCAGCAGTAACAGCCTGGTTGATCAGGCCCTGATCCACCATGAGGCCTGGTCACAGACTGAGCCGTGGGGACGTTGACCCCCCGGAACACTCTCCAGGTAAACTCCAGGTATCAGACATCACTTATAAGGATGGAGAAAACTGAAAATCAAATAACAATCACAAAAGAAAAAAACTCGAAAAGAATTAAGTATATTGAGACTATTTTTTAGTTCTTTCAAGCAATAGGCTGGGTTTTTCAAACAATGTTCTGATTCTCTCAAGCAAAATGTTAGTTTTTCAAGTAATATGCTGCTTTTTTATACAAAATGCTGGATACAAGAAACTGGGGACATATATACATCTTCTTTCTTTCAACACACCAGCCACATCCCACCGAGGTGGGGTGGCCCAAAAGGAAAAACAAAAGTTTCTCTTTTTAAATCTAGTAATTTATACAGGAGAAGATAAGATAAGATAAGATAAGATTTCGTTCGGATTTTTAACCCCGGAGGGTTAGCCACCCAGGATAACCCAAGAAAGTCAGTGCGTCATCGAGGACTGTCTAACTTATTTCCATTGGGGTCCTTAATCTTGTCCCCCAGGATGCGACCCACACCAGTCGACTAACACCCAGGTACCTATTTGCTGCTAGGTGAACAGGACAACAGGTGTAAGGAAACGTGTCGAAATGTTTCCACCCGCCGGGAATCGAACCCGGGCCCTCCGTGTGTGAAGCGGGAGCTTTAGCCACCAGGCCCACTAGCCCACATACGTATATACATATTGATAAAAATGGACAAATAAAGAGAGAAATGATCATGTAAGTTTGATAAGTCAAGCATGTCCTCAAGATATCTAATTTAACACATACAACAGCTTAAAACTCTGGCCTTGCTATGCCATACTGCAGGGGAGAGAACAGATCAATATACACTAGAGAACAGTCTACTTGCTGAAGCCACTTAAGGATTAACACTAAGCAAATTTTAAAATACAGATAGGAAAATGAACAACACAAAATGAAGGACACGCTTAACATCCTTCTTGTTTCAAGAGGGATGTACTAATATTAATGAATTGTTCATGCCTCTTTCTAAACTACACAAAGATGTTGCACTATGACTATAAAACCGTTTTACACTTTGAGCCAAAGGTCCAAAACATCCATCAGCTCTGGGATGTTTCTTTCCCTTTATGAATACTTTGTTCACTATATTAAAATCTGGCAGTAATATTTTCATTATTTCCCACCCACCGCTACATAATGAGTTATGAAGAAAAGTAGAAAACACTAATAATTCACTTGTTGGCCAACAGAAGGTAAGGAAAACAGTGTAACCACAAACATCATGAAAGGATAAACTGAGGAAACTTTTAAATGCCATCAACAGTGTTAATAAGAGACGTCAGGTGTCAACTAAGAAAAAAGAAGTGTTGAACAAACACTAGAAACTTTTTTACAGAGTTGACTAACAATGGAATGTAGTGCTACATGTACTAGTAATGAATTTCTTTTTTAATTGCAAGAAAGATTAAATAATGAATACATACAAGATTCCATGAGCATAATTCTGCTCCTGTAGTAACAAATGGGTAATCACACATTCATATACAGACATACTTATAATTTAGCCATGCACTTCATATCCCTTCCATATAATATCATCACTAAACATCAGCCACATACAAACCTTATAACCTCCAAGATCCCATCAGCTATAATGAACATCTCTCTTGCCACTTCTCCCTTTCTGCAGATAAGGTCACCAGGTGTGAAGATGTAGGCCTTCATTTTGAGCACTAAATCATGAAGGAACTCTGGTTGGCATTCCTTGAAGATGCTCACCTGGAAAATGTAAAAGCAATCCATTATGATTTACATTTGGTGATTATTTTAGGCTTGCTACACTGTACCCTGTATAGTGTCTGTTTTTCATATACTGTGCATAAAAACTTTAAAAGGGCTACTGCAATAAGCCTACTGGTCCATACTAGACAGGTTAAACTCCCACATAGTCATTCCCACTCAGGCATCTGTTCAATCCACCTTTACAATAACCCACCATGCTTCAATGACATAGTTTAGGAATTTATTCCAATTAACTTTAACTATAGTGCCACTGGTGCTTTCCTATAACCTTTCTAAATCTGAGGTATCGGCTACCTTCTTCAGTATCCACAGCAACATCTTGTCCTGAACTCTTGCTCTTTCCTTATCCAACTCCTTCATGTTCTTTAGTACTGCTGTTACTATTATACCAGTTACTATGGAATCTTTTATAGAGTTCTTTCTATAGTTCCCTATTGTTATTGGTGAGCACCTCCCATCTTGCATATGTATTTATCTTGTTTCACTTAATTGTGGTTGCTGAGGTAGAATTTCAACTCATAGCTTCCCTTCAAGAAGGACAGACCTTGGTGCTGAAGAACTCTTGAGCTGAAGAATTAGTGCTACTTTTCCCTTCCATGGATCAATCATGATTACCTTCATTCTCCTGGCTATGTATGACCCCTATGAGTTTAGTACTTTCCTATGAATACTGTATAACAATTAGCTCCTAGTAAGGCCTCTTAACCTTCAAATAACTGGCATCTTTGATTCCTGGCCTCATAAGCTACTTACATATCTAACCCCCAAAATTTTTTTAGTGCTTTTAGAATGAAGACATATTTTATAACAGAGATGTTAAGTCATTAATATTTATTAATGGAATATAATACCAGTCTACCTGGACTACCTGGAAGTAGATAAGTAAAACATATGTGCAACAATTTCCTCTATTAACTGATGAAAGTTATGGAGCTAAACACAAACCAAGGAGGAACTGACAACCTCAACCTTAGCTCTTCAAGGTTGAGGGATTGGTCACCTCATACTCTACATCTCTACTACTTCTGCTGTCTCCTGTGTGTTTCAACTGAAAAAGCCTGCTAAGCAAGCAAAACGTCTTGCCAATAAAGAAACTAACCTGTTGCACGTCTTACACAGAGATGTAAGTGGTGGCATGTACATGTTAAGGTGCATTCAACATTTAAGATTACCCTGATGTACGCAGTGTATGGTGTGTTGAGGAATTCCTTGTTTAAATTCCTGAAGGTAGTTCTGACATTCGCTGACCTTGCAGATGTAGTGGTATAAAAAGACACATGAGCAAACACCAGGACATGTGTGTCAGAAAATTTTCAGACCTTTAACTAAAACTAATCATTTTCTAATTAATATGTCCTAGTGTTTGCTCACATGTTTTTTTATACCACTTGTTGGTATCAATTACAAGATTTATACCAAATCTGTTGAAGTAATGTAGATTATTCATCCCTCCGGGGAGAGATTTGCTATTTTACACAGCTTAAGGTTCTTGTACCTGTCTGATACACACTTGGAAGAAACTGTGCAAACACATGGCAGAGATCATACCTGATAAAATTGCTTTTTTCAGGCAATATGTAACCCCACAGGTTTTGTGCTTCCCCAGGAGCATAATAAAGATGATAAAAATAATTATAATAATACATAATAGGAAAACCTGGAGCATACACAGAGGAAAAGTAAACTAGAGTCTGATATAAGAAGTAATAGCAGATACAATGAAAGTAGAAAAATGTGTAGTGGAAGTAAAATAGAAGTACGCAGACTGATATTTGGTTTGGTTTATTGGCCTATCGACTCCATGAGGGTCATTAAGGCTGCTTCTAACCTGAAAATTATCAGTCAAAGATACTTTTATACTTAAAATGTAAAGTAAATTCTCTGAGAGAGATACAGTTTCTATTGTATATAATTGTATCCAGAAGTAAACTAAAGGGAGAGAGGAAATACCTTCTTGAGTGTGAGGAGGTTAACATGGAGGGCAAGTTCAGTCCTAAGCTTGTCAGGCAGGAGCCCCAGGGCAGTGTTGATATCTCCTCCTCCTTGTATTCGGCCTCTGTTGGGAGATTCAACCACATATAACCATTAATATACCATTTTTATCTTCTCCAAATTATGATTAGATTAGATTAGATTTCATTCAGATTTTTAACCCCGGAGGGTTAGCCACCCAGGATAACCCAAGAAAGTCAGTGCGTCATCGAGGACTGTCTAACTTATTTCCATTGGGGTCCTTAATCTTGTCCCCCAGGATGCGACCCACACCAGTCGACTAACACCCAGGTACCTATTTGCTGCTAGGTGAACAGGACAACAGGTTTAAGGAAACATGTCGAAATGTTTCCACCCGCCAGGAACCGAACCCGGGCCCTCCGTGTGTGAAGCGGGAGCTTTAGCCACCAGGCCACCAGGCCTGTGTAAGTACACATCAGACAATTTAGTTATTCAGTATCAACATAATGAGAGAATACCTTATGTTCTGCTTCCATAACTTTGGTCTCCATGCAGCAACTTGAGAATGCCTTTTCATTTTGATTTAAAACATTCTACACTAGTGTATCTTTGGAAAATTACATTGATTACAGTAAACTCTTATTTTTATAAACATCCTCTATTGACTACAATTTCTTGTATCTGCAGTTGAAAAAGCAAATTCTAAACTGAAAAACCTATGGAAAGGCCTTTACAGTTTGCATTTTTACATTTACAAAAAATAACAATACAAGAGTACTTTATAAGAGCTTACCTTAATGAAATTGTGCACTACAGTCATTATGGGTGATGATTTAAAAATAGTTCAGTCAGAATACTGTTGACAATCTTCATGGGGAAGTGGAGAGGAATCCTTCCTCTGTAAGCTGTGTGTGTTGTAAGAGGCAACTAAAATGCTGGGAGCAAGGGGCTTGTAACCCCTTCTCCTATAGAAATTACTAAATGTAAAAAAAGAAGAAAAACTTAGTGAAAGCATTTTTTCTTTTTCATGTCACCATACCTCAGTGGAAGACAGCCAGTGTGTTAAAAAAAAATGACAATATTGAAGACATATTACAGAACATGCTGTACTTGGACAAACATTTGCTGTGTGTAGAGTTTTATCAATTCACTCTAAACAGAGTGATACAATATCCCAATTATTTCTTGTTCTGAAAAGTGTTTTCTTCATGACTTTAGAACAAATTTTTTGTGACTGGGGATGAGGGTAAGTCTGTGATGAGTGAGACATATGCAACACTTTTGTATCTTTATTTCTGAAATGCTTCTCCTATTCAGTAAACTTCAGTTTTTCCCTACCAGGAAGGAGAAACATTTGGGAAATAATGATACAAAAGTGTTGCACAGGAATCTTATTCAATGATACTGATATAAAATATTGGCTAGACCAATGTAAAGCTATGATCGATTTTAACCTTTTCAGGGTTGGTGCCGTACTAGTAAGGCTTGCATGCCAGGGTTTGTTCCGTACTAGTACGCATAAATTCTAGCACCTTCAAATCTAGAGAGAGAAAGCTGGTGGGCCTACATATGAAAGAATGGATCTATGTGGTCAGTGTGCACAGTATAAAAAAAATCCTGCAGCACACACTGCATAATGAGAAAAAAAAAAAACTCTGACCGTGTTTTTGCTTTAAAACAGCGAATTTGCAGTGTATTTTCGTATACTATTTATAGATCTATTCTAGTTTTCCTGGTCTCATTTTATAGAATGGAAGACATATTACAGAAATTGAGATGATTTTGATTGGATTCACAGTGAGAAGTACCTTGAAATTGAGCTCAAAGTAGCAGAAATGATCAATTTTTGCCCAAGTTCAACAGTAAACAAATCATGCCACACGTCAACTGGTGACCTGGAGTTTACCTGGAGAGAGTTCCGGGGGTCAACGCCCCCACGGCCCGGTCTGTGACCAGGCCTCCTGGTGGATCAGAGCCTGATCAACCAGGCTGTTGCTGCTGGCTGCACACAAACCAACGTACGAGCCACAGCCCGGCTGATCAGGAACTGACTTTAGGTGCTTGTCCAGTGCCAGCTTGAAGACTGCCAGGGGTCTGTTGGTAATCCCCCTTATGTGTGCTGGGAGGCAGTTGAACAGTCTCGGGCCCCTGACACTTATTGTATGGTCTCTTAACGTGCTAGTGACACCCCTGCTTTTCATTGGGGGGATGGTGCATCGTCTGCCAAGTCTTTTGCTTTCGTAGTGAGTGATTTTCGTGTGCAAGTTCGGTACTAGCCCCTCTAGGATTTTCCAGGTGTATATAATCATGTATCTCTCCCTCCTGCGTTCCAGGGAATACAGGTTTAGGAACCTCAAGCGCTCCCAATAATTGAGGTGTTTTATCTCCATTATGCGCGCCGTGAAAGTTCTCTGTACATTTTCTAGGTCGGCAATTTCACCTGCCTTGAAAGGTGCTGTTAGTGTGCAGCAATATTCCAGCCTAGATAGAACAAGTGACCTGAAGAGTGTCATCATGGGCTTAGCCTCCCTAGTTTTGAAGGTTCTCATTATCCATCCTGTCATTTTTCTAGCAGATGCGATTGATACAATGTTATGGTCCTTGAAGGTGAGATCCTCCGACATGATCTGATATTCTTTCACAAGTGCGCTGATATTATTTATACTATTTCTACACTAATGCAGTAGTCTGCATAACAGTAAAACTTCTATTTTTTTTGTGAGAATAAAAAATTTGAAGTGGAAAGCAAAAGAAATGTAAGAGAGGCCTGGGGACATAACTAATGAACAGAATTTTTTTTTTATTTTAGTGCCAGGAATGTCTGTCTCATTTATTCTAGACCCTAATTGGAAATTGGCATCTTTTGAAATTTCTGTGAAATTGGCAAAATTGCCAATTTCTAACCACTTTATTGGATAGTTGAAATTGATAAATGGGTGATTTCTTGTACTCATTCGATAGAAAAAAAGGGAGTTCTAGCGAAATAGTTATGATTTTTGTCGATTGGTACATTGGAATTGGCCGAAAATAGGGCTCAAAGTGGGTGAAATCACCGATGCGTAAACATCGTTGAGACTGCTAACTTTGCGAGAGCATAATTCTGTAAGTTTTCCATCAGATTTCATACTTTTGGTGTCATTATGATTGGGAAAAGATTCTCTACCATTTCATAAGATTTTTTTTTTTTTTTTTTTTTTTTTGGGGAAAATTTTCGACCCTGAGAACAAGTTTATGAGAGGGCCTGTTGACCCTGAAAGGGTTAACATACTAACAATTTTAATACACTCCTAAAATTTTTGAAAGAATAGGAATCTTACCACCTTACGAATACCAGAAATAAACTTACCTATTAGGAATTGAGTAAGCATAATTAGTGAGTGACAGTGGAACTACTCGTGAACAGCATACCTTCTATAATAGACTTCAAGGGCACATGGGATGCCACTGCCCAGGAACTAAAGTATAGTAAACACTACCTCCTTCAGTATTTAATATTAAATGATTTCTGCATAAGACTAAAATACACCTAACTGGAAGAAGTGTGAGAAATATATATTGCAAAAGCTTTTTCAATGTTCATAGGAACTCAACTCACCTCACACACAAGAAGTATCTACCACAACCCTGTAACTTAAGACCCACAAGGATGAACCTACCACAACACTGTAAACCAGGAACCAAACCCAACTTAAACCTCATACAAGCAAGAGAAGCACCCTAACAAGTGTTTAACTGTGACAAAACAGGCTTGTTCTGGAAGAAAATGCCAAACAGGACCTACATTACTCAGGAGGAAAAGGCACTCCCATGACACAAGCCTATGAAAGACAGGCTAACTCTCATGTTTTGTTGCAATGCTAGTAGGGATTGCAAAGTGAAGCCTTGGTCACCACAAAGGAGGTAACAAAGCTGACTTGAATAACTATAGACCAATGTCTAACTTACCACTGCTCTCTAAAATCTTTGAAAAATTAATTCATAGACAGATCTATTCCTACCTTGTCTCACACAACATATTAAACCCTTGTCAGTTTGGATTCAGGAATAATAAAAGCACAAATGATGCTATCATACACATGCTAGAACTAATATATACCGCACTCGAAAAAAAAAGTAGTCCCACTCGGCATTTTCACTGATTTACGTAAAACTTTTGATACAGTCGAACATGAACTACTGTACTCCAAATTAATGCACTATAGTAACAGAGGCCACTTCCTCAACTACCTAAAATCATACCTTAGTAACAGAACTCAATATGTGTATGCAAATGATGCAAACTCTTCCACCCAACCAATCACAGTAGGAGTCCCACAAGGAAGTGTCCTTGGACCACTCCTCTTTCCCATCTACATCAATGATCTACCGAATGCATCACAGCTACTCAAACCCATATTATTTGCAGATGACACTACATATGTCTTTTCCCACCCAAACACAGTCATACCAGCAAGCACAGTCAATGTCGAATTTCAGAAAATATCTGCCTGGATGATGACTAACAAACTTACCCTGAATACTGATAAAACCTATTTCATTCAGTTTGGAAACAAAGCTGCAAATGATCCAATTCATAACACTAAACGGATCATCAGTCACAAGACTCACAGAGGGAAAATTCCTAGGTATCCACCTTGACAGTAGTCTTAAGTTCCGGACATACATACAACAAATCACCAAGAAAATCTCCAAGACTGTAGGCATACTATCAAAGATAAGGTACTATGTTCCACAATCAACTCTCCTGGCACTGTACCATTCACTCATATACCCTTATCTTACATATGGAATTTATGCATGGGGATCAACAACATCTAATCACCTAAAACCCCTAATAACCCAGCAAAAGGCAGCAGTAAGAATGATAACAAATTCCCACTCCTGCCAGCATACTCCACCAATTTTCAAAAGTCTGAATCTGCTCACCATTAAGAACATCCATACTTATTCGTGTGCCTACTACATACACAGAACAATACATGCAAATATAAACCCTCCACTCAAACTTCTCCTCACCAACCTAAACAGGACACATGAACACAACACAAGACAGATCTCTTTTTGATATACCTTGTGTCCATATCATACTGTGTAAAAACTCTATACACATAGCCTATCCGATGTTATCCTGATGCCAAATGACTTCGAACAGGCGATAAATGACATGCCCATGCACTCTGCCCCAGGGCCAGACTCATGGAACACCGTGTTCATCAAGAATTGCAAGAAGCCCCTATCACGAGCCTTTACCATCCTATGGAGAGGGAGCATGGACACGGAGGTCGTCCCACAGTTACTAAAAACAACAGACATAGCCCCACTCCACAAAGGGGGCAGTAAAGCAACAGCAAAGAACTACAGACCGATAGCACTAACATCCCATATCATAAAATTTTTTGAAAGGGTCCTAAGAAGCAAGATCACCACCCATCTAGAAATCCATCAGTTACACAACCCAGGGCAACATGGGTTTAGAACAGGTCGCTCCTGTCTGTCTCAACTATTGGATCACTACGACAAGGTCCTAGATGCACTAGAAGACAAAAAGAATGCAGATGTAATATACAGGTCTCCCTCAACATTCACGAGGGTTAGGGGATCAAGAGCCTCGCGAATGTTGAAAAACCGTGAATGTTTGGTGCCCCAATATATTGTAGGGAAATATATTACAATACTGCTTCCTTAACTTGTTGAACCATGAATAATCATAAAATACATGAAAACATCGTAAATTGTACTAAATATATACATGTTATGCTTTAATAACGTATGTTATTTAATAACATGTATGTTAACAACATGTATGTTATTAAATAACACAGACTCCACCACTGCGAGTCCCTACTACCCTCTCTCCGACCCCCGCAACTGGCAGCCAGCCCTACCACCACTCAGTGTGGTGAGTGTTTTGTTTGTTCATTATTTGCTATTAAACTACAGAATAAATAATGTAAACTCATCCATGACTGCATATTGGAATGGCTATTAGGAAAGGTATTAGACGGTGACATCATGTGTTTACTCTTGAACACTGCAAAGAATCGAACATTTCTGCTATTGCTAATAATAATAACAATAATAATAATAATAATAATAATAATAATAATAATAATAATAATAATAGTAATAATAATAATAAATACGATATAATTGAAGAAGGAAATTGTACAAAAATACGAGGGAGTGGTTGACACATCGTCAGTGTGACTTTGTTTATGCTGGAGTGAACATTAGTCTCCCTGCTCTTCCAAACATTTCACAATAATTCAGCGGTTGAGGCAGTGGTATTTAATAACATATATGTTATAAATAATAATAGTACATGTTATTATTAATAACATGTATTATTATTAACATGTATGTACTTAATAAATACCATTGCCTCAATCACTGCCTCTACCACTCCAGTCACACTCAATCTACAAGCACCAAACACAATGAATTATTGTGAAATGTTTGGAAGAGCAGGGAGACTAATGTTCACTCCAGCATAAACAAAGTCACACTGACGATGTGTCAACCACTCCCTCGTATTTTTCTACAATTTCCTTCTTCAATTATATCATATTTATTATTATTATTATTATTATTATTATTATTATTATTATTATTATTATTATTATTATTATTATTACTACTACTACTACTACTACTATTGTTATTATTAGCTGTAGCTAAAATGTTTAATTCTTTGCAGTGTTAAAGAGTAAACGCATGATGTCACCGTCTAATACCTGTTCGAATAGCCATTCCAATATGCAGTCATGAATGGGTTTACATTATTTATACTGTAGTTTAATAGCAAATAATGAATAAACAAAACACTCACCACACTGAGTGGTGGGAGGGCTGGCTGCCAGTTGCTGGGGTCGGAGGGAGGGTAGTAGGGACTCGCAGGTGGCGGGAAACTTAAATATGATTTGGCGGCTGGGAATTTGGTGGCTGGGAATTTGGCGGTTAGGAAATCGTGAATGTGTGAAGCCCGTGAAAGTTGAAAACGTGAATGTTGAGGGAGACCTGTATACAGACTTTGCAAAAGCCTTCGACAAGTGTGACCATGGCGTAATAGCGCACAAAATGCGTGCTAAAGGAATAACAGGAAAAGTCGGTCGATGGATCTATAATTTCCTCACTAACAGAACACAGAGAGTAGTAGTCAACAGAGTAAAGTCCGAGGCAGCTACGGTGAAAAGCTCTGTTCCACAAGGCACAGTACTCGCTCCCATCTTGTTCCTCATCCTCATATCTGACATAGACAAGGATGTCAGCCACAGCACCGTGTCTTCCTTTGCAGATGACACCCGAATCTGCATGACAGTGTCTTCCATTGCAGACACTGCAAGGCTCCAGGCGGACATCAACCAAATCTTTCAGTGGGCTGCAGAAAACAATATGAAGTTCAACGATGAGAAATTTCAATTACTCAGATATGGTAAACACGAGGAAATTAAATCTTCATCAGAGTACAAAACAAATTCTGGCCACAAAATAGAGCGAAACACCAACGTCAAAGACCTAGGAGTGATCATGTCGGAGGATCTCACCTTCAAGGACCATAACATTGTATCAATCGCATCTGCTAGAAAAATGACAGGATGGATAATGAGAACCTTCAAAACTAGGGAGGCCAAGCCCATGATGACACTCTTCAGGTCACTTGTTCTATCTAGGCTGGAATATTGCTGCACACTAACAGCACCTTTCAAGGCAGGTGAAATTGCTGACCTAGAAAATGTACAGAGAACCTTCACGGTGAACATAACGGAGATAAAACACCTCAATTACTGGGAGCGCTTGAGGTTCCTAAACCTGTATTCCCTGGAATGCAGGCGGGAGAGATACATGATTATATACACCTGGAAAATCCTAGAGGGACTAGTACCGAACTTGCACACGAAAATCACTCACTACGAAAGCAAAAGACTTGGCAGACGATGCAACATCCCCCCAATGAAAAGCAGGGGTGTCACTAGCACATTAAGAGACCATACAATAAGTGTCAGGGGCCCGAGACTGTTCAACTGCCTCCCAGCATACATAAGAGGGATTACCAACAGACCCCTGGCAGTCTTCAAGCTGGCACTGGACAAGCACCTAAAGTCGGTTCCTGACCAGCCGGGCTGTGGCTCGTACGTTGGTCTGCATGCAGCCAGCAGTAACAGCCTGGTTGATCAGGCTCTGATCCACCAGGAGGCCTGGTCACAGACCGGGCCGCGGGGGCGTTGACCCCCGGAACTCTCTCCAGGTAACTCCAGGTAACATAAAGGGCCCCAAAATATGGAATTCATTACCAGAAGATATTAAAGTAACCCGGTCTGAAAATAAATTTAAGACTCTTCTCAAAAGCCACTTAATCACCCTAGACTAAACGCTAATACTCGGTACACACATACTCGCTTATGTACTCCCACATCATAACTTCAACAATCACTTTGAACCTTTTATCCATTGTTGACAGGAATATAATTGAATCATTGTTTTCACAAAAAGCATTTTTGAATAGATGAATTTATCTTTTGTCTTACACAAATTTTGATTCACTTATAATTAATAATCTACTGTTCAACTATGAAATAATTACTATCCTACTGTGCAACTATGATATAATCCTTAGTGTTAAGTAGTCTGTAAGCCAATAATGTTACGTTGGCCCATAATGCCTAGGCATAATAGAGGCTCTCTTTGCATTGCAACCCACTATTGTAAATACAAAATCTCAATGTACTGTTTGCAAAGACATAAAATAAATAAATAAATAAATACTCGTGTATCACTCTGAAAACCCAAGAGCGTTAAAGAAAAACAATGTCTCATCACTCATCACTACATCTTCAATAAAGGTAAGTGTCATTCTTCATTTAGTACAGTATATTGTATATGTATCCTTCTTTTTGTGTGTAGGAAAATGTATACAGTGGAGCCTCAAATATCGAACTCAATCCATTCCAGGAGCTAGTTCTAAATTCGAAAAGTCTGAAAAGCGAAGCAATATTTCCCATAAAAAATAATGGAAATACAATTAATCCATTCCAGAAACCCAAAAATATCCACAAAAGAGATTAATTGCAGTTTTACATACACACAACAAATATAGTGTTCAATTATGTATTAATAAATGTAAATAAACTTATAAAATAACATTTTTACGTACCTTTATTGAAGACTGGCAATGGCATCTGAAAGATAGGGAGAAGGAGAGAGGGAGTTGGGGTTAGTGTTTGGAAGGAGAATCCCCCTCCATGAGGACTTCAGGTATCAAAGCCCTCTCTGGGGTTACTTCCCTTCTCTGTCTTTTAATGCCACTAGAACCAGCTTGAGTCACTGAACCCCCTGTCTCACAAAATAACTGTCCACAGTCTTCTGTTTCTGGCACCTTTTTAAGATTTCCCAAAATGGGACATGGTTTTGTCATTGAACTTGTTGCAAAGATGGCTTGTTTCAGCTTGCTCAGGGTGGTACTGCTCCACAAACATTTGGACATCATTCCACTTGGCACAAATCTCCTTAATCTTTGAAGAAAGCACCTCATCCACTCCCTCTTCCTCCTCCTCTGAAGCAAGTTCCTCAGCTGTGGTCTGATACTGTTCCAGATGAAGCTCTTCCAGCTCTTCAGTGGTTAGCTCTTCCCTGTGGTCCTCCACCAACTCTTCCACATCCTCGCCACTCACCTCCAGCCCCAGGGTGTTCCCCAATGCTACAATAAAGTCCACAACAGACAGGGTCAGCTGGGTCAGGGACAGGGTCAGGGTCAGTCTCAAACCCTTCAAAATCCCTCTTTTGGACACAATCTGGCCACAATTGTCTCCAAGCAGAGTTCAAAGTCCTGGAAGTCACTTCCTCCCAAGCCTTACCTATAAGGCTTATGGAGCTGTAGATATTGAAGTGATTCCTCCAGAACTCTCTTAGGGTCAACTTAAGTGTCTGTGGTCACTTCAAAGCACTTTTCAAACTGCTTTTGTGTAGAGTTTTTTGAAGTTAGAAAAGACCTGCTGGTCCATGGACTGGAGGAGAGGAGTGTTGTTAGGAGGCAAGAACTTCACTGTTATAAAACTGAAGTCCCTAGACAAGAGGTCTAATAAGTTTGGAGGATGAGCAGAAGCACTGTCCATTAACAGGAGGCACTTGAGTGGCAAATTATTGTCTATGAGGTATTTTCTCACATTGGGGCCAAACACTTCATGGACCCACTCTTTGAAAATTTGCCTTGTGACCCATGCCTTATTATTTGCTTTCCACAAGACACACAACTTGTTCTTTATGACACTGTTTTTCTTAAACACTCTGGGATTTTCTGAATGATATACAGGTAAAGCCTTCACTTTAAAATTGCCACTAAGATTAGCACAGAATAAAAGAGTTAGCCTGTCTTTCATAGGCTTGTGTCCTGGGAGTGCCTTTTCCTCCTGAGTAATGTAGGTCCTCTTTGGCATTTTCTTCCAAAACTGGCCTGTTTCGTCACAACTGAACACTTGTTGGGGTTTTAATTTTTCAGTGTCTACATAAACCTTAAACTCCTGTACAAACTTCTCAGCCGCCCGTTTGTCCGAACTGGCTGTCTCACCATGCCTTACAACATTGTGTATGCCATTACACTTCTTAAATCTGTCAATCCAGCCTCTACTGGCCTTAAATTCACTATCCAGGAGTTTTCTGTACCAGATCGGCATGCAACTTCCTTGCCTTTTCGCAAATAATGGTCTCTGAAACACCCATCTCTTTATCCTTGATCCACACCAGCAACAACTTCTCAACCTGATAGATTGTCTGTGGTCTTTTTTTGGTTAGCATATTAACACCTTTCGCAACATCAGCTTCCTTGATTTGTTCTTTCTTTGCCAGGATAGAACCGATGGTCGACTTGTTTTTCCCATACATCCTGGCAAGCTCAACAAGTCTCACACCACTCTCATACTTCTGTATTATTTCCTTCTTCACATCTATGGTGTTTCTCACTGTATTAACTGTACTAACTGGACAGTAAATTTCACCATGGCCCCTAAGATGAAGTCTGTGGCAAGAAAGGCTCTTACTCTCGAACTCTATTTGTTTTCACTGTTGCACATAAACCTGTCTGTATCTGTCTGCCTATATATCTGTGTATCTCTGTGTGTCTGTTTATCTGTCTGTCTTTCTGTCTACCTGTGTGTCTGTCTTTATGTCTACCTAAGTGTCTTTGTCTACCTGTGTGTGTCTTTCTGTCTACCTGTGTGTGTCTTTCTGTCTACCTGTGTGTCTGTCTACCTGAGTGTTTGTCTGTCTGTCTTTCTGTCTGCTTGTCTGTCTCAGAGCCACTCATTAAGAGTGTAATTGGTCTTGAAGATGCCATATTAATAATGATAATAACACAATAATAATCACTGAGGCGCATTAAATGTGTATAAAATGTTGATATAGACATTTTGCTTAATCCATCTATGATTTCTTTTTCAAAATTATATAATAAACATGCTACATAACATATAAACATATAAATTAACAAATATGAGATGTTTTTCTGGTCGGCTTGACAGAGTGAACAGGAATCATTCGTGTCCGGGCTGGTAACAACAACAACGTTTCTTTACATAACTCGCCAACCTTCTACACACTCATTCATTCATTTAATCTTGTTTACTCACCTCTCACTCTACATTAAGACTACAGATATTTTAAGGTAAGTAATGAGTGGACACGATTATTATATTATAGTTTAATAATAATAATAAAATTAATATTCCTAGGTAGTAGGTTGGTAAACAGCAACCACCCAGGGAGGTACTACCGTCCTACCAAGTGAGTGTACAATGAAAACCTGTAATTGTTTTACATGATGGTAGGATTGCTGGTGTCTTTTGTCTGTCTCATAAACATGCAAGATTTCAGGTATGTCTTGCTACTTCTACTTGCACTTAGGTCACACTACACATACATGTACAAGCATATATATACACACCCCTCTGGTTATTCTTCTATTTTCTTTCTAGTTCTTGTTCTTGTTTATTTCCTCTTATCTCCATGGGGAAGTGGAACAGAATTCTTCCTCCGTAAGCCAAGCGTGTTGTAAGAGGCGACTAAAATGCCGGGAGCAAGGGGCTAGTAACCTCTTCTCCCGTATAAATTACTAAATTTAAAAGAGAAACTTTCGTTTTTCTTTTTGGGCCACCCTGCCTTGGTGGGATACGGCCGGTGTGTTGAAAGAAAGAAGAAAGAAAGATTATTAATATTAATATTATTGCTGACCTAGAAAATGTACAGAGAACCTTCACGGCGCGCATAACGGAGATAAAACACCTCAATTACTGGGAGCGCTTGAGGTTCCTAAACCTGTATTCCCTGGAACGCAGGCGGGAGAGATACATGATTATATACACCTGGAAAATCCTAGAGGGACTAGTACCGAACTTGCACACGAAAATCACTCACTACGAAAGCAAAAGACTTGGCAGATGATACAACATCCCCCCAATGAAAAGCAGGGGTGTCACTAGCACGTTAAGAGACCATACAATAAGTGTCAGGGGCCCGACACTGTTCAAGTGCCTCCCAGCATACATAAGCACGTTAAGAGACCATACAATAAGTGTCAGGGGCCCGAGACTGTTCAACTGCCTCCCAGCATACATAAGGGGGATTACCAACAGACCCCTGGCAGTCTTCAAGCTGGCACTGGACAAGCACCTAAAGTCGGTTCCTGACCAGCCGGGCTGTGGCTCGTACGTTGGTTTGCGTGCAGCCAGCAGTAACAGCCTGGTTGATCAGGCTCTGATCCACCAGGAGGCCTGGTCACAGACAGGGCCGCGGGGGCGTTGACCCCTGGAACTCTCTCCAGGTACTACCTGGAGTTTACATATGTATTATTGTAATAATAATAATTATTATTAATATTATTAATTTAGGGCATGGTGCATTGTCATGAATGGTCACGGTAGGGTGCAAGGAAAATGCGACATTGTGGTCGTGTAATGGTTCAGTTGCAAGTACTTGAAGGAATAATACCCATTGGAGCTGTTTTCTAAGCCAGGAAAACCTTACGAGGTTTGGCTCAATGGTTAATTAGCAAGGGTGACTACAGGAGCTAGTTTATTTCTAGTAGAGTACAGGAAGGCACTGGAGCCGATATTTAGTTTTAAGGAGACATGACGGATAAGGAGGTTTCGCACCAGAGTCATTGTTATTCGTTTCTTGTGCTAGAATTTATTAAACCTACTGATCTGTGTGAATTCATATTATTTGCTATTGTATTGTAATAGAATAAAAGGGTTAGGATTAAAATAGTCTAATAACTTAGGACAAATTGTCCTAGTTCTCAGATATTTTAAATTGGGGGAGAAAGGGGGATGTGATGCAGTTCAGATTGGCTTGTGAGGTCTCTAGGGAGACCTAATTATATGGTCACACCTTGCCTTGGCAAACGTCTGTAGCCACGCCCACGTCTGAGGTCTTTTGTTCTTGACGGCGTCAGACCTAGGCGTCAGGTCGTACACGTGGTTGTGGAGGGTGCTTGGACCACCATAAAAGCCCAAGGAAGAGCATGATCAGGAGATTCGAGCGGAGCTGCTGCTGGGGAGCAGGGCTCGGGAGAAGGCTGCTGAAGTCTCTGGAGGAAACTGTTGGAGACATTGGGCAGAGTACTGGCTTCGGGCAGTACTCGTGCTGTGTAGGTCTTGGGACCTGTGGCTTAGTTTCTGTGGTGAACTGTTCTCTGAGCCATATTGTAAGTTATATTCATTTTCGTCAAGTTGATTGTATTTCCCTGTCTCACTGCTTATACATACCATCCCATTTGTCTAAACCACAATAATGTTCTCCTGTTCCCAAATATATTATTGTACAAGGACTTAATAATAAACTGTGTTTGAGTAGAATAGTAATATTCACTGTCCCCGTTATTTTCTCCATTTACTTATGTTTAGTTAAAGTAGTGAGAGGGTGAGTAGTGTGGAGTGTAGAGTAATGAGAGGTGAAGATGTAGTCACCAGTGACCTCACATTACCTACCTACCTCCGCTAATCATCTCTCCTACCACTTCACCTGCCTGTCCCCTGCCTACTAACTCCCTCCGCTTAACCCCATATTCCCCTAATCATTACCCCCCTACATAACAAGCACAGATCCACTGTATAGCACTTTGTCTGGATTATTTGGGTTATCCTAGGTAATTTATACTATGTATGATAACTTTACTTATGTGTACCTGTGAGAGAGAGAGAGAGAGAGAGAGAGAGAGAGAGAGAGATACAGAGAGAGAGAGTGCCACATTCAGTCAGCCAATCACCCACCCGGCCTCCTACCCACACACCCACCCGGCCAGCCAGCCAGCTACGTATTACACATGTTCCAGAGTTGTTTCTCTTTACTTAGGGTATAGGTTATGCTACATTCTGGCAGGATGACACTACCAGTGGTATTCTCTCATTCCACTGTGTCGACAATACATAAAGATAACAGTAACATATGATACTGTATGCGATGTAAAATTTACAATACAGTTCACTACCATATATACATTATATACAGTAAATAAATAATTAAAATATAACAATAGAAGTAAATTATGGTAAAAAAAATGAAATGATTGTACATTACATTACAGTACTATGTAGGTAGTTTATATAGGAAAAGTTTGGCATTATGTCCTACCCAGTATGTCGGCAATTTTCGAAGGCTCGACTTACGTCCATTTTGACTTACGACCGGTTGGTCAGAACCAAGCTTGGTCGTAAGTCGGATGGTAGATGTAATCATAAAAAGTATGAATGAGAGCGCAGGTTAGTGTTCACTCAAGCATCAACAAAACCAGACTGGCTCACGGTGCCTGCACGGGGATGCAGACAGGGCGGGCTCCTGGATAGGTCCGGTACCTGGCGGTTTGAAAATAGGAGCGAGTTCAATAATAGGGACAAAGTTGATTCGAAAAAAGCGTTCGATTTTCAAAGAGTTCGACAAGTGATATGTTCGAAATTTGAGGTTCCACTGTATTTCATGTGGTAAAAAAAAAAAATCATACTTTTGGGAGTCTGAAACAGATTACTTGGATTTCCATTATTTCTTATGGGGAAAATTAATTCAACTTACAATAATTTCATCTAATGATGAGCTCTCTGGAACGGATTAATATCATAAGTAGAGGATCCACTGTATTTGATAAAGAAAAGAATAATATTTTTTCTTATGAAATGATAGAGAATCTTTTCCCAATGGTAATGACACCAAAAGTATGAAATTTGATGGAAAACTTATGGAATTAGGCTCTTGCGAAGTTAGCAACCTCAGCGATATTTACGAATTGGCGATTTCACCCACTTTGAACCCTCAATTCAGCTAATTCCATTGTTCCAGCGACCAAACTCATAGCTATTTCTTTAGAACTCCATTGTTCTATCAGCTGAGTACAAGAAACTACCCATTTACTGATTTCAACTACCCAATAAGTGGTCAGAAATGGGCAATTTGGCCAATTTCACGCAAATTAAAAACCATGCCAATTTCAAAATAGGGTCCAGAATGAACAATGCAGACATTCCTGGCTCTAAAATAACATTTTCTTTGTTCATCAGTCACGTCTCCAGGCCCCTCTGATATTACTCTTGCTTTCTATTTTGAATTTTTATTCAAATAAAAAATAGAAGATTTATTGTTATGCAGACTACTGCAATATTGTAATAATTGTATAAATAATGTCAACCCATTCATGACTGCATATTAGAAAGGCTAGTTGGACATCAGCAAAAATCACACATTTCCTCTAATTTGAGCTCCATTTCAAGGTCCTTTTCATAGTAAAACCAATCAAAATCATCTCCATTTCCATAATACGTTTTCTATTCTATCAAATGTGACTACGAAAACGAGAATATAACCATAAAAGCTATACGAAAATACACCTCAAAGTCAGCGTTTTAATCTAAAAACACGGTCGGAGGTTTTTTTTTTCTCATTATGCACTGCTTGCTGCAGGATATTTTTATACTGCACACACTGACCACACAGACCCATTCTCTCACGGGTGGGCCTACCAGCTTTCTCCTGCTTGATTTGAAGCTGCTAAAATTTTTGAGTACATATATGTCAAACACATTGGCTTGTAAGACGTATATATATATATATATATATATATATATATATATATATATATATATATATATATATATATATATATATATATATATATATATATAGGTAGTAGGTTGGTAAACAGCAACCACCCAGGGAAGCACTACCGTCCTGCCAGATGACTGTGAAACAGAAACCTGTAACTGTTTTGCATGATGGTAGGATTGCTGGTTTCTTTTTCTGTCTCATAAACACGCTAGATAACAGGGATATCTTGCTACTCCTACTTACACTTTGGTCACACTTCACAGACACGTACATGCATATATATATATACATACATCTAGGTTTTTTCTCCTTTTTCTAAATAGCTCTTGTTCCTCTTTATTTCTTCTATTGTCCATGGGGAAGTGGAAAAGAATCTTTCCTCCGTAATCCATGCGTGTCGTATGAGGCGACTAAAATGCCGGGAGCAATGGGCTAGTAACCCCTTCTCCTGTAGACATTTACTAAAAAAGAGAAGAAAAACTTTATAAAACTGGGATGCTTAAATGTGCGTGGATGTAGTGCGGATGACAAGAAACAGATGATTGCTGATGTTATGAATGAAAAGAAGTTGGATGTCCTGGCCCTAAGCGAAACAAAGCTGAAGGGGGTAGGGGAGTTTCGGTGGGGGGAAATAAAAGGGATTAAATCTGGAGTATCTGAGAGAGTTAGAGCAAAGGAAGGGGTAGCAGTAATGTTGAATGATCAGTTATGGAAGGAGAAAAGAGAATATGAATGTGTAAATTCAAGAATTATGTGGATTAAAGTAAAGGCTGGATGCGAGAAGTGGGTCATAATAAGCGTGTATGCACCTGGAGAAGAGAGGAATGCAGAGGAGAGAGAGAGATTTTGGGAGATGTTAAGTGAATGTATAGGAGCTTTTGAACCAAGTGAGAGAGTAATTGTGGTAGGGGATCTGAATGCTAAAGTAGGAGAAACTTTTAGAGAGGGTGTGGTAGGTAAGTTTGGGGTGCCAGGTGTAAATGATAATGGGAGCCCTTTGATTGAACTTTGTATAGAAAGGGGTTTAGTTATAGGTAATACATATTTTAAGAAAAAGAGGATAAATAAGTATACAAGATATGATGTAGGGCAAAATGACAGTAGTTTGTTGGATTATGTATTGGTAGATAAAAGACTGTTGAGTAGACTTCAGGATGTACATGTTTATAGAGGGGCCACAGATATATCAGATCACTTTCTAGTTGTAGCTACACTGAGAGTAAAAGGTAGATGGGATACAAGGAGAATAGAAGCATCAGGGAAGAGAGAGGTGAAGGTTTATAAACTAAAAGAGGAGGCAGTTAGGGTAAGATATAAACAGCTATTGGAGGATAGATGGGCTAATGAGAGCATAGGCAATGGGGTCGAGGAGGTATGGGGTAGGTTTAAAAATGTAGTGTTAGAGTGTTCAGCAGAAGTTTGTGGTTACAGGAAAGTGGGTGCGGGAGGGAAGAGGAGCGATTGGTGGAATGATGATGTGAAGAGAGTAGTAAGGGAGAAAAAGTTAGCTTATGAGAAGTTTTTACAAAGTAGAAGTGATGCAAGGAGGGAAGAGTATATGGAGAAAAAGAGAGAGGTTAAGAGAGTGGTGAAGCAGTGTAAAAAGAGAGCAAATGAGAGAGTGGGTGAGATGTTATCAACAAATTTTGTTGAAAATAAGAAAAAGTTTTGGAGTGAGATTAACAAGTTAAGAAAGCCTAGAGAACAAATGGATTTGTCAGTTAAAAATAGGAGAGGAGAGTTATTAAATGGAGAGTTAGAGGTATTGGGAAGATGGAGGGAATATTTTGAGGAATTGTTAAATGTTGATGAAGATAGGGAAGCTGTGATTTCGTGTATAGGGCAAGGAGGAACATCTTGTAGGAGTGAGGAAGAGCCAGTTGTGAGTGTGGGGGAAGTTCGTGAGGCAGTAGGTAAAATGAAAGGGGGTAAGGCAGCCAGGATTGATGGGATAAAGATAGAAATGTTAAAAGCAGGTGGGGATATAGTTTTGGAGTGGTTGGTGCAATTATTTAATAAATGTATGGAAGAGGGTAAGGTACCTAGGGATTGGCAGAGAGCATGCATAGTTCCTTTGTATAAAGGCAAAGGGGATAAAAGAGAGTGCAAAAATTATAGGGGGATAAGTCTGTTGAGTATACCTGGTAAAGTGTATGGTAGAGTTATTATTGAAAGAATTAAGAGTAAGACGGAGAATAGGATAGCAGATGAACAAGGAGGCTTTAGGAAAGGTAGGGGGTGTGTGGACCAGGTGTTTGCAGTGAAATATATAAGTGAACAGTATTTAGATAAGGCTAAAGAGGTCTTTGTGGCATTTATGGATTTGGAAAAGGCGTATGACAGGGTGGATAGGGGGGCAATGTGGCAGATGTTGCAGGTGTATGGTGTAGGAGGTAGGTTACTGAAAGCAGTGAAGAGTTTTTACGAGGATAGTGAGGCTCAAGTTAGAGTATGTAGGAAAGAGGGAAATTATTTCCCAGTAAAAGTAGGCCTTAGACAAGGATGTGTGATGTCACAGTGGTTGTTTAATATATTTATAGATGGGGTTGTAAGAGAAGTAAATGCGAGGGTCTTGGCAAGAGGCGTGGAGTTAAAAGATAAAGAATCACACATAAAGTGGGAGTTGTCACAGTTGCTCTTTGCTGATGACACTGTGCTCTTGGGAGATTCTGAAGAGAAGTTGCAGAGATTGGTGGATGAATTTGGTAGGGTGTGCAAAAGAAGAAAATTGAAAGTGAATACAGGAAAGAGTAAGGTTATGAGGATAACAAAAAGATTAGGTGATGAAAGATTGGATATCAGATTGGAGGGAGAGAGTATGGAGGAGGTGAATGTATTCAGATATCTGGGAGTGGACGTGTCAGCGGATGGGTCTATGAAAGATGAGGTGAATCATAGAATTGATGAGGGGAAAAGGGTGAGTGGTGCACTTAGGAGTCTGTGGAGACAAAGAACTTTGTCCTTGGAGGCAAAGAGAGGAATGTATGAGAGTATAGTTTTACCAACGCTCTTATATGGGTGTGAAGCATGGGTGATGAATGTTGCAGCGAGGAGAAGGCTGGAGGCAGTGGAGATGTCATGTCTGAGAGCAATGTGTGGTGTGAATATAATGCAGAGAATTCGTAGTTTGGAAGTTAGGAGGAGGTGCGGGATTACCAAAACTGTTGTCCAGAGGGCTGAGGAAGGGTTGTTGAGGTGGTTCGGACATGTGGAGAGAATGGAGCGAAACAGAATAACTTCAAGAGTGTATCAGTCTGTAGTGGAAGGAAGGCGGGGTAGGGGGCGGCCTAGGAAAGGATGGAGGGAGGGGGTAAAGGAGGTTTTGTGTGCGAGGGGCTTGGACTTCCAGCAGGCATGCGTGAGCGTGTTTGATAGGAGTGAATGGAGACAAATGGTTTTTAATACTTGACGTGCTGTTGGAGTGTGAGCAAAGTAACATTTATGAAGGGGTTCAGGGAAACCGGCAGGCCGGACTTGAGTCCTGGAGATGGGAAGTACAGTGCCTGCACTCTGAAAGAGGGGTGTTAACACCCCTCCTTCAGAGTGCACCTTTTCCAAATCCATAAATGCCACAAAGACCTCTTTAGCCTTATCTAAATACTGTTCACTTATATCTTTCACTGTAAACACCTGGTCCACACACCCCCTACCTTTCCTAAAGCCTCCTTGTTCATCTGCTATCCTATTCTCCATCTTACTCTTAATTCTTTCAATAATAACTCTACCATACACTTTACCAGGTATACTCAACAGACTTATCCCCCTATAATTTTTGCACTCTTTTTTGTCCCCTTTGCCTTTATACAAAGGAACTATGCATGCTCTCTGCCAATCCCTGGGTACCTTACCCTCTTCCATACATTTATTAAATAATTGCACCAACCACTCCAAAACTATATCCCCACTAGCTTTTAACATTTCTATCTTTATCCCATCAATCCCGGCTGCCTTACCCCCTTTCATTTTACCTACTGCCTCACGAACTTCCCCCACACTCACAACTGGCTCTTCCTCACTCCTACAAGATGTTATTCCTCCTTGCCCTATACACGAAATCACAGCTTCCCTATCATCAACATTTAACAATTCCTCAAAATATTCCCTCCATCTTCCCAATACCTCTAACTCTCCATTTAATTATTATTATATTATTATTATTAATAATAATATTATTATTATTATTATTATTATTATCTTCATTCACTCAAAAAATGGTGTGTTGCTGTTTGTTTATTCTGAACTAACTTGTACACAATGTAAGAGTATTTGTATTGTGAGGTAATTATTATTATAATAAAAAAATATTGAGGTAAATGTTTTACAAACTCTTATAAATGGACGTGAATGAGCTAAGACTAGACACACATTAATACGCATTTATTTCGCCTGACCAAGTGATCGTCCACTACCTGTTCAGTTTGTGTTCTTACATTGTCTCAACTCTGTATCTCGTTCTCTCTCTTGTTTACTCTTTCGTTAACTAGTTGGCTCTCATTGACGATGGCGTCTAAGGTTAGCTGTGATAAAAAGAGAAGTCTTAAGCCTCTTGCTTTAAGTGCCAAGTTAGGGGATGATGGTGTGCCATTCTGATTTTATTCAATAAACACCCTGCCAATTACCTCTCACACATTAATATTAATATTTTAAGGTAAGTAATAAGTGTACTCTGTGTGTATCTTACCTTTTATTGTGTTTTTAATGCCTATTTCTATTGCTAACTTAATATAAGTTAGTGTAAACTTGTTGTCTGGCATTTATTGCATATTTTATGTGTGCTCTGATAATAATACTTGTGGAGCTGTGTGGTAGCCGGGTGGAGGGACATTATGTTTTCTCTGCTCAGCCATCAGAGAAAACGTGTATGAATCTGCGTTTGGCCTAGCCACTCCCTCACTCCGCTTTTGTTTACAATTTTCGGCATAAATTATTCATTACTTCTACCTTCGTTTATGATGGCATCTAAACGTAGTTGTTAGAAATGATTAAATTCAGTGAACAAGGCATGTCAATGTTAATATGGCTCTGGGCCACAGTGTAGGTAACCGGTAGGTGTAGCCCAGGCGGGCTACACCTACCGGCTACCTACACTGACTTCCTACAAATAAATACTACTCACCTCTCTTCCTATATTAAGACTACACATATTTTAAGGTAAATAATGAGTGTACTGTATGTGTATTTTACCTCTTTGGGATGTTTTAAATATTGTATATTAAGTATGAGACGGGGAGCCAGGGCTACCTACACCTGGGCTACCTGCACCTGACTTCCTACAAATAAGTACTACTCACCTCTCTCCCTACATTAAGATTACAAATACTTTAAGATAAGTAATGAATTTACTGTGAATGTATTTTACTTTGTGTGTTTTTAATGCCTGGTTCTATTACTAACTTAATATAATTTAGTGTAAACTTGTTGTCTGGCATTTATATGCATTTATAAATGGAAAAAAATGGCGTTCTGCCTTCCGGCGATGTCTGCTTTCTGGCGACAGCCTGGGACCTAACCTGCCGTATAAGTGGGGCCCTACTGTACGTATAAACATGTTGGCCATTTCCCACCAAGGCAGGGTGACCCAAAAAAGGAACACTTTAAACATCATTCACACTATCACTGTCTTGTCAGTTCAGA
Source organism: Cherax quadricarinatus (assembly GCF_038502225.1). Lineage (NCBI taxonomy): Eukaryota > Metazoa > Arthropoda > Malacostraca > Decapoda > Parastacidae > Cherax > Cherax quadricarinatus. The sequence continues at coordinate 8,742,842 of NC_091321.1, forward strand.
TATCCCTCCAAACAGCAAATATCCCAAACCCCTCCTTTAGAGTGCAGGCACTGTACTTCCCACCCATCCACAATCTGTATTTTGGAGTTTAACTCCAGCAAATGCAAAGTCATGAAGTTTGAGGAAAGACAAAGAAGACCACAGAGTACAGCCTAGAGGTCAAAGGCTGCAAACCTCACTCAAAGAAAGGGATCTTAAGGTAAGCATCATACCGAGCATATCTCCTTAGAAGCACATCAACCAAATAACTGCTGCAGCATATGGGTGCCTGGCAAACCTAAGAATAGTGTTTCAACACCTAAGTAAAGAGTCATTCAAGACACTGTACACTGTGTATGTCAGGCCCATATTGGAGTATGCAGCACCAGTATGGAACCCACACCTGGTCGAACATGTCAAGAAATTAGAGAACGTGCAAAGGTTTGCAGCAAGACTAGTCCCAGAGCTAAGGGGCATGCCCTATGATGAGAGCTTCAAGGAAATCGACCTGACAACACTGGAGGACAGGAGGGATAAAGAGGACATGATAATGACATAAAGTAATGAGAGGAATTGACAAGGTGTATAGGGACAAAATGTTTCAGAAATGGGACACAGCTTCATGGCAAGCATAACTGCAATAAACCACCTCAATTACTGGGAATGCTTTAAGTTCCAAAACCTGTACTCCCTAGAATGCAGGAGGGAGAGATATATGATTATATACACCTGGAAAATCCTAGAGGGACTAGTACCAAACTTGCACACAAAAATCACTCCCTACAAAAGCAAAAGACTCGGCAGACAGTGCAACATCTCCCCAATGAAAAGCAGGGGTGCCACTAGCTTGATAAGAGACAACACAATAAGTGTCAGGGGCCCAAGACTGTTCAACTGCCTCCCAGCATACATCAGGGGGATTACCAATAGACCCTTGGCTGTCTTCAAGCAGGCACTGGACAGGCACCTAAAATTAGTACCCGACCCAACCAGCCGGTCTGTGGTTCATACATTGGATTACATGTGGCCAGCAGTAACAGCCTGGTTGATCAGGCCCTGATCCACCACGAGGCCTGGTCACAGACCGGGCTGCAGGGGCGTTGACCCCCGGAACTCTCTCCAGGTATACAGCAATTAGGGGTCACAGCTGGAAGATGAAAACTCAGATGAGTCACAGGGATGTTAGAAAGTATTTCTTCAGTCATAGAGTTGTAAGGAAGTGGAACACTCTGGAGTGAGATGTAGTGGAGCCAGGATCCATGCAGCCAGGCTCTGGTTTGTACTTCGGGTTGCATGCAGCCAACAGTAACAGCCTGGTTGATCAGGCCCTGATCCACCATGAGGCATGGTCACAGACTGGGCTGCAGGGGCATTGACTCCTGAAACCCTCTCCAGGTATACTCCAGGCTTTAATCAAAGGTTTGGTAAAGGTGGTGGAGGAGGTAAAGAGTGAACCTAGTAGTAACCAGCAAAAAAAAGTGGGGCCAAGAGCTATGACTCGACTCCTGCAACCACAAATAAGTGAGTATACACCAACACACACATACAGCCATGTACATATCAATATGTGCCTTTGAAATGTACCAACTAACACACACAAATATACAGTATTTATTATCCAAATTGTTAACCTGCTATACATAGAGAATACAACCTGAAATACATGTATGTAATTATATATACCTAGATATACACAAATGCCTTCACTCACAAGACTAGTAACAACAGTACTGAATTCACAAGATACACTCACAAAGAATTAAAGCAGAGTTTATTACACAATCTAGGTACTCCAAAGACTAATACAGTAGACACTTAGACACTTTGTAAAAAAAAAAAAAAAAACAGTGAATCCTTCAAAGCATATACAGTAGGGCCCTGCTTAACGGCGTTCAGGTAATACGTTCATTTCAAATTATGACCAAAACTCGCTATACGGCTCCCCCACCTGACTTTCTAATACGGTCACCGCGCCCCACCCGGTTTGTTTACATTCTCTGTGAGATCCAAGCACTACGTATCTCCATTATGTCTGGAAACAACAAAATTTCAAGTGTTTTTAAAAGTTATTTCATATTTTATATATACTCTGATAATTATACTTATGTATACCTGTACCTAAATAAACTTACATACTGTGCTGGCATGCAGGTACATATTAAAATCAGTAACAGTGCCTTATGTCTCAAGACGTCATATTAGTAATGATGATAATAATCATCGAGTCTCATTAAATGTTGTATACTACGTTAATATACATATTTTTGTTAATCCATCTATGATATTTTTTCAAAATTATATAATAAACACGATGCATAACATATAAAGATGATAAATACATCCCACAATAGAATAAATAAACAAATATGAGATGTGGTAGCCAGATAACTTGTACAAGTGATGGCAAGAATAACATTTTCTCTAGTCTAACATAAGAGAAAATGTGTTACTGGGGGTAACTGTAGAAAATTATTCCTTTCGTATGTATGTAAGTTTATTCAGGTATACACAAATACAGTTACATAGATTATCATACATAACAGCATATGTGTAGAGAACCTAGGATAACCCAAAAAAGTCAGACGGAGTGACTTATTTCCATTGCCTTCACTCAGAGCGTCATTTCTTCTAAAAATGGTGTTACATGAGAATGGAAGTGTTCTTTATTTATTCTACCGTATCAACATAAAGACAACTTGTACACAATGTAACTTGTACACAAACCAGACGTGTACACTTTGTTTACAAAACTTACATTCGCCTGGTTTGTTTACGTAACTCTGCGCCTGTCCTCCCTCATGTACTGACTCTCTGTCATTTATTCATTTTATATCGTTTACTCACTCCTGACCCTACATTAAGACTACAAATATTTTAAGGTAAGTAATGAGTGAATTGTATATGCATTTTATCGCTCTGGGATGCTTAAATATCATAGAATATATGTGTGGGTTGAATGGCCTGGTATGGTAGCCTGGCTGACTACCATACATACCACACTTGATTTCTTACAATAAATACTACTCATCTCACTCTAGATTAAGACTACAAATATTTTAAGTAAACTGTATATGCATTTTATCGCTCTGGGATACTTAAATGTAAAAGAATATTATGTGTAGGTGGGGTGGCCTGGTATGGTAGCCTGGCTGACTACATACATAGCACACTTGATTTCTTACGATAAATACTACTCATCTCACCCTAGATTAAGACTATAAATACTTTAAGGTAAGTAATGAGTGCACTGTGTGTGTATTGTACTTTTTTATTGTTTTTTGATGCTTAGTTCTATTGCTAACTTAATATATGTTAGTGTAAACTTGTTATCTAGTATTTGTATGAATTTAGTATAAGGGGAAAAAAAGGGTGTTCCACTTTACGGCAATTTCCGCTTTACGGCGGTAGCCTGGAACCTAACCTGCCGTATAAGCGGGGCTCTACTGTATCTTCAGGTTGGTAAAATTCTTGATCCAAGGAATATGGGCTACCCTCCCCTTCCTTGGATCAAACCTGATTATGTCCCATTTCCAAGGCACTGTATAACATTTCCCCATGAATATTATATAAGTACATGTATAATACTACAATTACTATAAAAATAACCATATCAGTAAAGACAGAAGGGAGCTCCCAGGAGTGGTACAGCACATAATGCTCATAAGACTGGCTAAACAACCATGCAACCCACAAGCTGGCAAGATCAGGCAATAGTAAAATCATAAGATTAGTGATGCAGGTAGTGAGAAAACAAGACTAGTGATGCAGGTAGTAAGTTAATAAGCTAGTCATGTAGGTGAGATAACAAGACCAGTGATGCAGGTAGTGAGATAACAAGACTAGTAATGCAGGTAGTAAGATAATAAACTAGTCATGTAGGCGAGATAACAAGACCAGTGATGCAAGAAGTGAGAAGACTAGTAATGCAGGTAGTGAGATAATAAATCAAGAAGTTCAGATACAGGCAGGAATCCTTCAAAAACAGTCATGCAGTCAGAAAGCTCACGAGAATAACAAATGTAGAGAGCTGGAGAGAGAGTTATACAATTAGAGAAATTAAAGGACTATGAATACAATTAAATTACAAGACTAACTTGTAATACAAGTAAAGATATTAATAGACTAGCATTATTGGTGAAGATCATTCCCAATACTAGGAATGCAAGCGAGGCGAGCTCCCAGAATTATAGTAGGGAGCTCGCACTAATATAGGTAGGGAGCTCCCATTAGTAATACCAGTATGGAGCTGACCTCGACCAAGAATAGTCGTACCAGCGCTGGACCCGTCTCTGCATAGCTCGTGGGACTTTATGGTGTCTCATGTACAGCTTGGCTCCATCCTGACCAGTGCAAAACATGTGAAAAAAATTTTAAACATGAAAAGTGATAGAGAAATTACCCATACAAAAATTGAATTATAAGATTGAGGAAATTTCAATAATTGTAGTAATTTAAAATAGGTTAAACTTATGAAACAGGATCTTGTTAGTAAGTGCAGTTAATTCTGAAGACTACCGAGGTAACTGTTCATCTTGTACTTTAAGCTTAGTAAAAAAAAAAAATTGATATAAACTGCTTCAGTTAAAATAGCTACACACAAACTAAAACTTACCATATTGTATGTGGTTGAAGTTAAGTTTGGCTAGGTCAGGCTTGCAACTCGGGGGCAAGATATACTCAAGATATACTCTGTTTAATATTACTGCAAGCAAAAATAACTGACATACATGCCAATAAATCAAATGCTGTATAAGGTATTTTATATCCTTGCTTGTTGCATATGATTATAATAAAAGCAAAGTGAAATATGGAGTGGGGAAGCCTAAGCCTCCCAACAACAGTAGTGAGTCACTAAACCATGTTTTAACCCAAAATAATTCCTAAGCCATCATCTTAGTATAACAATTAAGAGGTGAGGTCACTTAGTTATGATTATAATAATAATAATAAGAGCTGAGGTGGATTGAATGATGGTGTAGATAAGAAAATGAGGTAGAAGTAGGCACTTAAACTTATGACTAACAGAATTCGCAGCTGTGAGAGAGTTTAGTTATGTTTAGTGTATCCAGGTCCTATCATTGTACACCTTATAAGTTAGAAAAGAGCTTAGTGTAGCCAAGTTCTAGCTCTGGGCACTACAGGAGTTGAGAAAGAGAGCTTAAGGATCCAAGTCCTAGTTTTGGGAACTTTGCTAGTGGAAAAGAAAGCATAGTGTAGCCAAGGGCCATTTCAGCAATTCAGAAAGAGCTTAGTGTAACCATGTTCCAATTTAGGAGCTTCAACCTCATCCTCCTGGACTAGGCTAATAATTAGCTACATTGTAGAAGTGAACTTACAGGTACACACAGGCAGTTTTTAGCTTGTATGCCAAGGTAAAGATGAAGCTGACAGATATGAAAATGAGAAGGAGAATATTGGTGGAAGGAGGATTGTTTAAGTGTTTATTTTGCAAGGGGTGGAAACTTACAGCTGGTCCACAAATGGAGTCTTGACCACCTCTTCTATGTGATATTTCAATATTAATGTGATATATTTCATAATCTCAATGTAACCTTGCAAAGAAATAAACTTCGTTTTTTTTTCTCTCTCTGCCAGAGATGTGTTCTTCTGGGTGTTTACAAATATTTAAAATTTATACAATCCCAACCAAATAATTACTTAATCTGTCAATAACAATTAATATTATAGTACTGTATTTTATATATCTTAAAACAAAGATATTAAATACGTGTTGCTAAAAGCAAATTTGCAAAATATGAGAAAACTCACCAGAAGTCTTTCAAACTCTAGCCGGTTGGCATTACGATTTGTAATAACATTGCCCACTTGACCTGAAAGAAAAAAAAAACATATATATTGAGACCAGAGGACTATAATAAAATTTATATCAGTATTACATGCCAAGGTTAAGTCAAAGATTAAAAATTACACTATAAATAAAGGAATATTGTACATAGAAACAGATTTCTGTGTGCATTTGGGTTTGCAAATCCACCTAATTGTATTTGTAAGGATACAAATTCCACCTCTTAGGCCCTACATCTTGTATCTGTTACATATCTATTAATAATAAGATGGAATGATGGGATTTGAACTTGTGGTCTGCTGCACCACTAGGATCCATCATTCTCATTTCAGATTCTTTTATCTGTACAAAACCGCTACTTTTTGCATGATCAGACATTTGATAGTTAAGATGGAATTTACAATAAAATAATGTATATAAACTAATGGAATAAATAAAAAGATGAAATTTCCAGCCCTGTATTAGTACCTGGACCACAGAGGGGTAACTCCATTGAATTGTTCCATTTACTTGTTAAGAATTTTCAGCACGTGTTAATTGTTCCAGGGATCACTGCCCCTATAATCTGGTCCCAGATCAGGAAATACAATAGGAATGAGAAGTATTTAGAAACACTTCAGAAAGTGAAGGTAAGCGTATTTAACACTGCAGGATACAGCAAGTTGCTAGCTTCATCAGTTATCAGAGTAGTATGCAAGTGTCCTAGAAACTAACTGCCAAGGCAGACTACAGAACAGTGCTGAGAATGAATAAGTCTTCACTCACTCAATGCAGCCAGTGTAAGCAAGATTCATAGGCTTATAAAGTGACTGTCATTCCTTTCAGATTTTATAAGGAAGGGGAAAAGTCATATTAGTATACGACCACAACACATCAAAGTGATGTTTAATCAATGCCAGGCACAGCTGCAAAGTTCCTGTCTGAGATAACAACTGCTAATAACTGCACTGCTGGGCTGAGACATGACTTTATTATATCCTTCTTTGGACCATCATTGTGTGCCATGAATAAAAAAGGATGGGAGGATCAGGCTTTTTAGCACTGGTAATGCCCTCTCGCTGTCTTGTAAACATGGACATCAGAAGCATCTACCAAAATCTGTGAAGCTATTTTAATTAAAACAGCTTGGCTTTTGGATTTTTCAGGGCAGTGAAGCAGTGGCTGACCCAGCAATGGCTTACATTAGAGACTTATCTAAGGATAAGAACTTGTCACTCCTATTGAACATGCTCACGTAGGCCAATAGGCTTGTGTGAGCATGTTAGAAATTAGTAGAGGCAAGTGATTTTTATGATATAACATGCTGGTGGAGTGTGAGAAAGGTATAATTTATAAAGGGATTCAGGGAAATTGGTAAGCTGAATGGGAGTCCTGGAGGTGGAAAGTACAGTACAGCACAGTGGTCAGTGGTCAGTCGTCACGTGAGGTCACAGGCCCTGAGCTGCTTTGGGGAGTAGTGTGGACAGTTACAAAGCATGGCTTGCTTTTGCAGTGTTTTAAAAATTGAGGTTGGAGAGTTGAAGGGAGAAGTCTTGCTTCTCCAGGAGGAAATTAGGAGGCTGAAAGTTCACCTCAATGGGTTTGGTGGCCGGAATGGTGAGGTGGCTAGAATGGTGGAGGGAAATGAGGCTACCAGCAGCGAGGTGCAGTCTGTCTCTCACTGCGAGGAAGCTGTTGGTGGGGAGGTAGCAATGGCTACCAGCAGTGAGGTGCAGTCCAGCAACTGCTACAAGTGGCAAGTGGTTCCCAGTAATGGGAAGAGATCAAAATAAGGAAAGTTAAGAGAGAAGATTTGAAGGTAGAAAATTGCTTCTCTGTTCTTCAGGATGAGTGTACTTCAGTGGCCAGTGAAGGTAAAGGTACTACTTCCCCTGCAAATAGAAGTAAGCGCATCCTTGTGGTTGGTGAATCACAGGTAAGATATATGGACTGTGCTTTCTGTAATAGGAATAAGAAGGTAAGAGATAGTGTGCTTCCCTGGAGCTGGTGTTAGTGACATAGTCAACAGGTTGGATAATATCATGTCAGGTAATGGGAACAGGCCTATTATCTGTCTCAGTGCTGGTGGAAATGATACTGAGAAGGGTAGGAGAGAAGAGCTGCTAGATAAGTACAGGTCAGCTCAGCTATAGATTTAATTAAGTCTAAGGGAGGGGTCCCAATCACATGTAGCATCTTGCCTAGAAGGGAAGTGGGCAATGAATGGTTGTCTAGGGCAATTGGTGTAAATTGCTGGCTAGACAGATACTGCAAGGAACTTGCAATCCCATTCATTGACAACTGGGACAACTTTCATGGCAAACATGATATGTATGCAAGGGATGGGGTACATCTCTCTGGGGCAGGGGTGGTAGCACCTGCAAACTCAATCTAGAGGACCACTGTTGAAATGCCTAGGATTTTAAACTGATAGAAGATAGAGGTATGGGTGTGTGTGAAAAACAGGTTGCAACACTAGGGTTGAAAACAGTAAATGTATAAAAGACATTCATCATTAAGTTATAAATAAAGACAATAGATCAGGTCAGCAAACAAAGGGAGACAGCAGAGGGCAGCAAGGGACTAGCTCCCTTAACCCGTAAACGGTCCAAACGTATATATACGTTTTTACCGCTAGTGCCCCAAACGTATACATACCTTTTTTTTGTCATACATTCAACATTGCCACGATAAGCCTGAGTCACCTAGACATGAGAGAATGGGTGTGTGCACTCGCTGTGCACCATATTAAAATAATTGGGGATGCCTGGGTACCTAATATGCTCTTTTTTCCTATTAAAATTTTTTTTTTTTCTCAAAAAAGTTGGGGCACTACGGGAGAGAACACATATATACGTTTGGACCATTTACTGGTTAAGGTCTACTATACTAATAGCAGGAGTATAAGAAATAAGATAGATGAGCTAAGATTAATTGCAAGTGGAGGTAACATATATATCATTGCTATAACAGAGACCTGGCTCAATCTGAAAGATGGAGAGATGCCTTCTGAATGTCACATACAAGGCTATAAATTATTCCACATTGACAGGGTCAACAGGAAGGGTGGTGGAGTAGCGATGTATGTCAGAGACAATTTAAATTGTTGTGTTGGACAAGATATAAAATTAGAAGTGTCAGCCACTGAATCTGTTTGGTTACAGCTTCTCGAGGGCCGTGAAAAACTAATTGTGTGTGTGATTTACAGGGCCCCAAATCTTGATAGGGAGAACGTTAAACTTCTATGGGATGAAATTTGTAAGGTATCTACATACTATAGACAGATTGACTGGAGCAATTTGACAGGAAATTTAGAGTCAAGTGACTTTCTTGATACGATTCAGGATTGTTTTTTAAAACAGTTTGTGACAGAACCAACTAGAGGAAATAACATGCTTGACTTGGTTCTTGCCAGCAGGAAAATGCAAATAATCTTGAGATTAATGATGAGCTTGGGGAAAGTGATCACAAATCACTCAGTTTTAATATATCATGGAATTCCCCTAATAATGGCAATCAAGTCTCTGTCCCTGACTTCCGCTTGGCTGATTTCATAGGACTGAAAAATTACTTGGGTCAGATGAACTGGAATGACCTGACTATGGGTCAGGTAGGTGATGATGATTGCCAATATGACGTTTTCCAGGGCATAGTTCCAGCTGCTCAGACAACTTATCTTCCAAATAGGGAAATCAGATCAAACAAAAATAATTCTAAATGGATGAACAATAGATTAAAACATCTCACTGGTCAAAAGAGAGGCATATACGTATAGGCAAATCAAAGGAGGGGAGGGGTAATTAAGAAATATATATATTCAGTTTAAGAGAGAAATAAAAAAGGGAATAAAAAAAGCAGAAAGAGATTATCAGGTTAAAGTTGCAAGAGAATCGAAGACTAACCCAAAAGGATTCTTTCAGGTATACAGAAGTAAGATCAGGGACAAGATAGGCCCACTCAAAAGTTACTCGGGTCAGCTCACGGACAGTAATAAGGAAATGTGTAGAAATTTTAACACATACTTCCTCTCAGTTTTTACACAGGAAGATACTAACGATATTCCAGAAATAATAAATTATGTAGAACAGGATGATGATAAACTATGCACGATTTGGGTCACAAGTGACATGGTCCTTAGGCAAACAGATAAATTAAAACCTAACAAATCCCTAGGCCCTGATGAACTGTAAAGAGGAGCTTAGCAAACCTTTGGCTAATCTTTTCAACATATCACTACAGACTGGCATGGTGCCAGATAAGTGGAAAATGGCAAATGTGATACCTATTTTCAAAGCAGGTGACAGGTCCTTAGCTTTGAACTATAGACCAATAAGCCTAACCTCCATAGTGGGAAAATTTATGGAATCAATAATTGCCAAGGCAGTTCGTAGCCACCTTGAAAAGCATAAATTAATCAACGAATCTTAGCATGGTTTTAAAAAGGGGCGTGCCTGCCTTACAAATTTATTAACTTTTTTCACTAAGGTATTTGAGGAGGTAGATCATGGTAATGAATATGATATTGTGTATATGGACTTCAGTAAGGCTTTTGACAGGGTCCTACATCAGAAACTATTGAGGAAAATTAAGGCACATGGAATAGGAGCAGAAATTTTTTCCTGGATAAAGGCATGGTTGACAAATAGGCAGCAGAGAGTTTGCATAAAGAGGGAGAAATCAGAGTGGGGAAGCGTTACAAGCGGTGTTCCACAGGGGTCGGTGCTGGGCCCCCTGTTGTTCACAATCTACATCAACGACATTGATGAGGGCATAAAGAGCGACGTAAGCAAGTTTGCCAATGACACCAAAATAGGCCATCAAATTCATTCTGATGAGGACATTAGAGCACTCCAGGAGGATTTGAACAGACTGATGCAGTGGTTGGAGAAGTGGCAGATGCAGTTTAATATAAACAAATGCAAAGTTCTAAATGTTGGACAGGAAAATAATCATGCCACATATAAACTAAATAATGTAGATCTTTGTAGATGAATGGTTCAGAGAACCGACATGTTGATAAATTAGACACATGTGCAACTCTTGGGTATCTTTATTGAGGAAACGTTTTGCCACACAGTGGCTTCATCAGTCCATACAAAGGAGAATCTTGAAGAACAGGAGAATGAGGTAATCAGTCCCTCAACCTTGAGTCGATGTGGTCAGTCCATCAATCTTGAATAGAATACGGCATACGTGCGGAGAAGGAGCTTATAAACCGTTGGTAGGAGAGGTGCAGCAGTCATAGGTGGTGTCACATTTGTTTTATGTGGAAGTAGGTCGTGCCCAAGAATTAGGCAAGTGAAGAATTCCCAAGTACATACAGTGGACCCCCGCATAACGATATTATTTCAATCCAGAAGTCTGTTTGGGTGCCGTTATAGACCGAATTTGTTCCCATAAGAAATATTGTGAATTAGATTAGTCCATTTCAGACCCCTAAAAATACACCTACAAAAGCACTTACAAAAATAAACTTACATAATTGGTCGAGTTGGGAGCTGATCGTTATCCGGGGGTCCATTGTATTAAGATCCCAAGAAGTTGCAGTGTCTGACAGGTTTGTAGATGAATGGTTCAGAGAACCGACATGTTGATAAATTAGACACATGTGCAACTCTTGGGTATCTTTATTGAGGAAACGTTTTGCCACACAGTGGCTTCATCAGTCCATACAAAGGAGAATCTTGAAGAACAGGAGAATGAGGTAATCAGTCCCTCAACCTTGAGTCGATGTGGTCAGTCCATCAATCTTGAATAGAATACGGCATACATGTGGAGGAGCTTATAAACCGTTGGTAGGAGAGGTGCAGCAGTCATAGGTGGTGTCACATTTGTTCAATGTGGAAGTAGGTCGTGCACAAGAATTAGGCTTGTGAGGAATGTAAGGTACCTCTGTGCATGGTGCCTTGTTTCAAGGACTTCCACAAGCTCCAGCAGTTCTAAAACCATGTCCAGTGATTGTAAATATGTAAATATACAATAGAACATTAGTATTATACAAGATTTGTGCATGCTTACTGTAATAAACAAAAGTGGCAAACAATAATATGATAATAACTTTAGTGTGGTTATTGTGTTCAATACAGTGAGTTTATATATATACATTATATATAGTATTGGTCTCTCAGGCCCCCAAATGTTAGTAGGAAAAGAAAAAAATTAGAAAAGAAAAGAAAAAACTACAAAAAACGTTAAATAAAGTAATGCGTGTATGTGGAAATCGTCGATGTTGCCGCCACCAGGTCATTTTGGATAAACTTCTCGGCACTGTACTGATCAGAAAATTTTTTTTTGTCTTATTACCTTCACAAAAATATACTCTTTAATTCTGTAAGAAAAAAATAATTTTTTTTTTTTTTCAAAATTTCTTGGACATTGGAGCACCACTTCAGATTTTGGCCTTGGACCCTGAAGGGGTTAAGGGTAACTTTGTTATAGTGATACTTGTTAAAATAATGTAAGCACAATATCCAGAAGCAACACAGGAAATTGTAAATAATCTGAGTAATTATGTGTGCTTAATCATATTGAAAGTTTAAAAGCATAGAAATAAAAAATGTGTAATTGTGAGATTTTCTTGACCATTACAGTACACAAAAGGATTAACTCAAAGAATTTAATTTTTAAGAAAAAGAGGATAAATAAATATACAAGATATGATGTAGGGCGAAATGACAGTAGTTTGTTGGATTATGTATTGGTAGATAAAAGACTGTTGAGTAGACTTCAGGATGTACATGTTTATAGAGGGGCCACAGATATATCAGATCACTTTCTAGTTGTAGCTACACTGAGAGTAAAAGGTAGATGGGATACAAGGAGAATAGAAGCATCAGGGAAGAGAGAGGTGAAGGTTTATAAACTAAAAGAGGAGGCAGTTAGGGTAAGATATAAACAGCTATTGGAGGATAGATGGGCTAATGAGAGCATAGGCAATGGGGTCGAAGAGGTATGGGGTAGGTTTAAAAATGTAGTGCTAGAGTGTTCAGCAGAAGTTTGTGGTTACAGGAAAGTGGGTGCGGGAGGGAAGAGGAGCGATTGGTGGAATGATGATGTGAAGAGAGTAGTAAGGGAGAAAAAGTTAGCATATGAAAAGTTTTTACAAAGTAGAAGTGATGCAAGGAGGGAAGAGTATATGGAGAAAAAGAGAGAGGTTAAGAGAGTGGTGAAGCAATGTAAAAAGAGAGCAAATGAGAGAGTGGGTGAGATGTTATCAACAAATTTTGTTGAAAATAAGAAAAAGTTTTGGAGTGAGATTAACAAGTTAAGGAAGCCTAGAGAACAAATGGATTTGTCAGTTAAAAATAGGAGAGGAGAGTTATTAAATGGAGAGTTAGAGGTATTGGGAAGATGGAGGGAATATTTTGAGGAATTGTTAAATGTTGATGAAGATAGGGAAGCTGTGATTTCGTGTATAGGGCAAGGAGGAATAACATCTTGTAGGAGTGAGGAAGAGCCAGTTGTGAGTGTGAGGGAAGTTCGTGAGGGGGTAAGGCAGCCGGGATTGATGGGATAAAGATAGAAATGTTAAAAGCAGGTGGGGATATAGTTTTGGAGTGGTTGGTGCAATTATTTAATAAATGTATGGAAGAGGGTAAGGTACCCAGGGATTGGCAGAGAGCATGCATAGTTCCTTTGTATAAAGGCAAAGGGGACAAAAGAGTGCAAAAATTATAGGGGGATAAGTCTGTTGAGTATACCTGGTAAAGTGTATGGTAGAGTTATTATTGAAAGAATTAAGAGTAAGATGGAGAATAGGATAGCAGATGAACAAGGAGGCTTTAGGAAAGGTAGGGGGTGTGTGGACCAGGTGTTTACAGTGAAAGATATAAGTGAACAGTATTTAGATAAGGCTAAAGAGATCTTTGTGGCATTTATGGATTTGGAAAAGGTGTATGACAGGGTGGATAGGGGGGCAATGTGGCAGATGTTGCAGGTGTATGGTGTAGGAGGTAGGTTACTGAAAGCAGTGAAGAGTTTTTACGAGGATAGTGAGGCTCAAGTTAGAGTATGTAGGAAAGAGGGAAATTATTTCCCAGTAAAAGTAGGCCTTAGACAAGGATGTGTGATGTCACCGTGGTTGTTTAATATATTTATAGATGGGGTTGTAAGAGAAGTAAATGCGAGGGTCTTGGCAAGAGGCGTGGAGTTAAAAGATAAAGAATCACACATAAAGTGGGAGTTGTCACAGTTGCTCTTTGCTGATGACACTGTGCTCTTGGGAGATTCTGAAGAGAAGTTGCAGAGATTGGTGGATGAATTTGGTAGGGTGTGCAAAAGAAGAAAATTAAAAGTGAATATAGGAAAGAGTAAGGTTATGAGGATAACAAAAAGATTAGGTGATGAAAGATTGGATATCAGATTGGGGGGAGAGAGTATGGAGGAGGTGAATGTATTCAGATATATTTGGGAGTGGACGTGTCAGCGGATGGGTCTATGAAAGATGAGGTGAATCATAGAATTGATGAGGGAAAAAGGGTGAGTGGTGCATTTAGGAGTCTGTGGAGACAAAGAACTTTGTCCTTGGAGGCAAAGAGGGGAATGTATGAGAGTATAGTTTTACCAACGCTCTTATATGGGTGTGAAGCATGGGTGATGAATGTTGCAGCGAGGAGAAGGCTGGAGGCAGTGGAGATGTCATGTCTGAGGGCAATGTGTGGTGTGAATATAATGCAGAGAATTCGTAGTTTGGAAGTTAGGAGGAGGTGCGGGATTACCAAAACTGTTGCCCAGAGGGCTGAGAAAGGGTTGTTGAGGTTTTTCGGACATGTAGAGAGAATGGAGCAAAACAGAGTGACTTCAAGAGTGTATCAGTCTGTAGTGGAAGGAAGGCGGGGTAGGGGTCGGCCTAGGAAAGGTTGGAGGGAGGGGGTAAAGGAGGTTTTGTGTGCGAGGGGCTTGGACTTCCAGCAGGCATGCGTGAGCGTGTTTGATAGGAGTGAGTGGAGACAAATGGTTTTTAATACTTGACGTGCTGTTGGAGTGTGAGCAAAGTAACATTTATGAAGAGGTTCAGGGAAACCGGCAGGCCGGACTTGAGTCCTGGAGATGGGAAGTACAGTGCCTGCACTCTGAAGGAGGGGTGCTAATGTTGCAGTTTAAAAACTGTAGTGTAAAGCACCCTTCTGGCAAGACAGTGATGGAGTGAATGATGGTGAAAGTTTTTCTTTTTCAGGCCACCCTGCCTTGGTGGGAATCGGCCAGTGTGATAATAAAAAAAAAATAATTTAATATGACTAGAAATGTCACATAGGGAAAAGTTTTAATGCAGAGAAACTTTTACCCAAGATGAGCATTATCAAGTCATTTGAATCTACAACTCCTAACTCTGCAAGGGTTGGGGAAGGGGACTGCACTGATACTGGTAAAGACCTCTTGATCCACAGAATTACCTCCCATTCCCATAGCACTGTATAACCCTTAGGGGTTTAAGGCTTCCTCATAACTACAATAGTAATTACCTGAAGCAAATATTATTTTTTTACTGAGATTCAAAACCATGGAACAGGTGATGGTGACCTAAAATGTACTGACTGTCTGTTTTCTCTTTCAAAAATATGTAGAATCACCTGCATGCATTTCCAGAAGCTAATGCTTAAATAAATAAGTTAAATTTGGTTAACTGTCATTAACATAACTTACCCTAACCTCAAACAGCATGTGCAGAGACACTGGTTTAAGTTAATATAAAACAATAGCATCATTATAGTTAGGACAGACTGCAAAGCAATCTGTTCATATACATACATGGCTGAATTTTATTGATTTTTCTATAGGAAAAACATAGTCCTGAGCAAAATGTATGCAATAAAAGCAAATTCTTGTTGGCAGTTCCTTCCATGCGGGTTTAGCCTTTGTTTTGGATAATAATTCTGAAGAATATAACAAAAAAATTTACTCCCAATTTCCTTCAAAGAAGGGTACCTTGATGTTGGTCAAAAGCTCTAGATCCAAGAAACTGGAACTACCCTGCCCTTGGTTCAAATGTGATAACCTCCCAATCCGTGATGCAATGGAACTGACAGGTAAGTAATGAGCTTTACTGATGATTAATCACTTGCAAGAACTGACAGATAAGCCAGCTTAACACATGTCAGTGTAAAAACTGACATATGACCCTGTGCAAAAGAACTAGTGCAATGTATTTCCATAGTTTACTATGCTGGAACACTTAAAAGGGGAGTGAAGGGCTCTTGATCCAAGGAGCTGAATCTCTCCCCATGACCTCAGGTCTAAAGGAGTGTGTTCTACCTCCTGCAAATGTGCCATTCATCAGTCCTCAAAAAAGCAATGCTACAACACCAACTGCCCTGCATACCATTTAAAAGGGACCAGGGGGTACAGACCCCATAAAATAAACCAGAGTAGTTATGACATTTCCATTCCAAGTGATTTTTTAGTGGCAGGAAATGAAAAATGAAAATTGAAAGAAATACCTAAAACTGTCCACCACCTTGGAACCTTGTTGGACTGGAGGCACAGCCAGCAGCCCTCCCTCCAGAACCACAACTACTGATGCCAACAACAAAATCCCCCCAACAAACATGCAACATGACTTCATTTATATTTGCTAATATACAGGGCATTAAGCCATCCACCAACAACAAAATACCTTTCATCAGTGGACTTCTAGAGGAATCAAATGCAATGTTTCCAACTTTCACAGAGACCCACACAAAAGAGCACTTTGACAGCAAAATATGGATAACAAGGTACAACTTTTTTGGATGCGACAGGAAGAACAAGCCACAAGGAAAGGGGGGACCTGTATGTCAGAGTTGCTCATTTGCACAGTTACTGAACCTCACAAATGTAGATGAAGTTTGAACAATAAAGATTGAGAACCAAAACTTAGTCATTCTTACGAAATGATAATCTTTTCCCGATGGTAATAACACCAAAAGTATGAAATTTGGTCAAAAACTCACGGAATTACGCTCCCACAAAGTTAGCGGTCTCAGTGACATATACGCATTGGCGATTTCGCTGACTTTGAGCCCCGTTTTTTACCAAACTCATAGCTATTTCTTTAGAACTCCATTTTTTCTATCAGTTGAGTACAAGAAACCGCCTATTTACCGATTTGAACTACCCAATAAAGTGGTCAGAAATTGGCAAGTTGGCCAATTTCACGCAAATTAAAAAAGATGCCAATTTCAAAATAGGGTCCAGAATAAACAATGTAGATATTCTTGGCATTAAAATAACATATCCTCTGTTCATTAGTCACATCTCTAGACCCCTCGTATAGTACTATTGCTTTCTATTTTGATTTTTTATTCATAAAAAAATACAAAATTTACTGTTATGTAGACTACTGCATTATTGTAAAAATGGTATAAATAATATCAGTGCACTAGTGAAAGAATATTAGACTCCCCAGTTGACGTGCATTGGACGTGTGGTGTGATTTGCTTACTCCTGAACATTGGTAAAAATCGAACATTTCCACTACTTTGAGCTCAATTTCAAGGTTGTTTTCATTGTGAATCTAATCAAAATCATCTCTATTTCTGTAATATGTTTTCCATTTTATCACGTGAGACCATGAAAGCGAAAATACAACGATAAATACTATACAAAAATATGTATACCTCTAATTCGGCGTTTTAATCCAAAAAAACGGTCAGTTTTATTTTCTCATTACGCACTGCATGCTGCAGGATTTTTTTTATGTGGTGCACACTGACCACAGACCCATTCTCACATGTGGGCCTACCAGCTTTCTCCTGCTTTATTTGAAGCCGCTAGAATTTACACGTATAAATACGTCTGAAACAGTGGCGCATAAGACGTATATATACGACCAAAACAGTCAAAGGGTTAAGAGTGAGTTCACTGGTCGTCATTCACATATGTAGTTTTAGTAGCTCATTGCTAACGGTGTCACTAAGCACAGTCAGGTTTGAGTGGCAGAAGCCATAAATAGTGTCATCTGCGAATAGAACTGGTTTGAGGACACAGTAAATCTCCAATCAGACATAAAATCCAAGCTTTCCAATGGGCAACAGAAAACAACATTATGTTCATTGAGGATGAATTCCAATTACTCTGTTATGGAAAACTGGAGGAAATATTAGCTAGAACTTAGTATAATACAAACTCTAATCACACACTAGAGCAGAAAAGTAATGTGAAGAACTTGAAAATGTTAATGCCAGAGGATCTTACCTTCAAGAATCACAACAGTGTCACTATTACATCTACTGAGAAAATGAAAGGATGGATAATGAGAACTTTCAAAACAAGGGATGCCAAGCCAATGATGATCCTTTTTAAATCACTTGTTCTCTCTAGGCTGGAATACTGCTGTACACTAACATCTCCATTCAAGGCAGGTGAAATTGCAGATCTAGAGAATGTACAGAGAACCTTTACTGTATACAGTGGACCCCCGCATACCGTTGGCATCACATAACGTTAAATCCTCATACCGATACATTTTATCGCTAAGATTTTGCCTCGCATACCGCTAAAAAACCCGCTCAACGCTATTCGTCCGAGACGCATCTAATGTGCGGCCTGAGCTAGCCTCGCATGTTCCACCGGTGGCATTGTTTACCAGCCAGCCTCCACGGTAACATCCAAGCATATAATTGGAACATTTCGTATTATTACAGTGTTTTTGGTGATTTTATCTGCAAAATAAGTGACCATGGGCCCCAAGAAAGCTTCTAGTGCCAACCCTACAGGAATAAGGGTGAGAATTACTATAGAGATGAAGAAAGAGATCATTGCTAAGTATGAAAGTGGAGTGCGTGTCTCCGAGCTGGCCAGGTTGTATAGTAAACCCCAATCAACCATCGCTACTATTGTGTCCAAGAAAACGGCAATCAAGGAAGCTGTTCTTGCCAAAGGTTCAACTGTGTTTTCGAAACAGAGATCGCAAGTGATGGAAGATGTTGAGAGACTCTTATTGGTGTGGATAAATGAAAAACAGATAGCAGGAGATAGCATCTCTCAAGTGATCATAAGTGAAAAGGCTAGGAAGTTGCATGAGGATTTAATTAAAAAAATGCCTGCAACTAGTGATGATGTGAGTGAATTTAAGGCCAGCAAAGGTTGGTTTGAGAGATTTAAGAAGCGTAGTGGCATACATAGTGTGATAAGGCATGGTGAGGCTGCCAGTTCGGACCGCAAAGCAGCTGAAAAATATGTGCAGGAATTCAAGGAGTACATAGACAGTGAAGGACTGAAACCTGAACAAGTGTTTAATTGTGATGAAACAGGCCTGTTTTGGAAGAAAATGCCAAGCAGGACCTACATTACTCAGGAGGAAAAGGCACTCCCAGGACATAAGCCAATGAAAGACAGGCTTACTCTGTTGATGTGTTCCAATGCTAGTGGCGATTGCAAAGTGAAGTCTTTATTAGTGTATCACTCAGAAACTCCCAGAGCATTCAGGCAAAAGAATATCCTCAAGGCTAATTTGTGTGTGCTGTGGAGGGCAAACAGTAAGGCATGGGTCACTAGGGACTTTTTCTATGACTGGTTACACCAAGCATTTGCCCCCAATTTGAAAAATTACTTAACTGAAAAGAAATTAGACCTTAAGTGCCTCCTGGTGTTAGACAATGCCCCTGGTCATCCTACAGACGTGGCAGAGCGACTTTATGGGGACATGAGCTTCATTAATGTGAAGTTTTTGCCTCCTAATACCACTCCTCTCCTGCAGCCCATGGACCAGCAGGTTATTGCAAACTTCAAAAAACTGTACACAAAAGCTGTTTGAAAGGTGCTTTGTAGTGACCTCAGAAACTCAATTGACTCTAAGAGAGTTCTGGAGAAAGCACTTTAATATCCTCAATTGTGTAAACCTTATAGGTAAGGCTTGGGAGGGAGTGACTAAGAGGACCTTGAACTCTACTTGGAAGAAATTGTGGCCAGAATGTGTAGACCAAAGGGATTTTGAAGGGTTTGAGGCTAACCCTGGGAATCCTATGCCAGTTGAGGAATCCATTGTAGCATTGGGAAAGTCCTTGGGGTTGGAGAGGTTAGTGGGGATGATGTGGAAGAGTTGGTGGAGGAGGACAATGAAGAACTAACCACTGATGAGCTGCTAGATCATCTTCATCAGCATGAGGCCAGACCTGAGGAAACTGCTTCGGAGGAGGGGAGAGAGAAATTGAAGAAGTTGCCTACTTCAAAGATTAAGGAAATGTGTGGAATGTGGCTTAAAGTGCAAACCTTTTTTGATGACAATCACCCTAACACAGCTATTGCAAGCCGTGCTGGTGACTATTACACTGACAATGTTGTGAACCACTTTAGGAAAGTCATAAAGGAGTGGGAGGTACAGGCCTCTATGGACAGATATGTTGTGCGACAGAAGTCCAGTGACTCTGAAGCTGGTCCTAGTGGCATTAAAAGAAGAAGGGAAGTAACTCTGGAAAAGGACTTGACACCTCAAGTCTTAATGGAAGGGGATTCCCCTTCTAAACACTAAGACTCTCTCCTCCTCCCATCCCATCAATCATCACCAGATCTTCAATAAAGGTAAGTGTCATGTAACTGTGCATGTCTTTTTCAGTTTGTGTGTATTAACCCTTTCAGGGTCCGTCCCGTAGATCTACGGCTTTATGTTCAGGGTCCAAACCGTAGATCTACGCCATGAGCTCAGCTCACTCTGATAAACTGTGAGTGGTACATTTGGGCCTAGATATGAGAGAAAACATCTATGTGGTATGTGTGCACCACATAAAACAGATCCTGCAGCACACTGTGCATAATGAGAGAAAAAAAATGAAATCATGATTTTTCGATTAAAACAGCAACTTTGCAGTGTTTTTTCGTATGTTTTTTATAGTTGTATTTGCGATTTCTTGGTCTCATTTGATAGAATGGAAGACATATTACAGAAATAGAGATTATTTTGATTGGTTTTAGCATTGGAAATGGCTTGAAACTGAGCTCAAAGTAGCGGAAATGTTAAATTTTTGCCGATATTCAAGAGTAAACAAACGACCTCACACATCTAATACATGCCAGCTGGTGGGTCTAATATACATTCACAAATATGGTGATGATATTTATACAATTATTACAGTATTGCATAACAGTAAATCTTCTATTTTTTGGTGTGAATAAAAATTCATTATGTGAATAAAAAATCAAAATGGAATTTATTTGTAAAGCCTCAAAACATAACTAATGAACAGAGGAAATGTTAGTTTAGTGCCAGGAATGCCTACATTGTTCATTCTGGACCCTATTTTGAACTTTGTGTTAAATTGGCCAAATTAACAATTTCCGATCACTTTATTTTGTAGTTGAAACAGTTGACTTGGCGATTTCTTGTGCTCAATCGATAGAATAGAAGTAATACTAATGAAATAGCTAAGAATTTGGTTGATTGGAATAATGTAATTGGCCTAAAATGGGAGTCAAAGTCGGCAAAATCGCCGATTCGTAAATATCGCTGACACATCAAAATTCGCAAGAGCATAATTTCGTCAATTTTCCACCAATTTTCGTACTTTTTGTTTTATTACCTTCACAAAAAGATTCTCTACGATTTCATAAGAGAAAATACCAAATTTTTTTTTTTGAAATATCTTGGACACTGGTGCGTGACTCCAGATTTGGGCCTTGGACCCTGAAAGGGTTAAGATTAATATTTCATGTGGTAAAATTTGTTTTTTTCATACTTTGGGGTGTCTTGCACGGATTAATTTGATTTCCATTATTTCTTATGGGGAAAATTCATTCGCATAACGATAATTTCGCATAACAATGAGCTCTCAGGAACGGATTAACATCGTTATGTGGGGGTCCACTGTATATAAGTTCTGTCAAACTCCTTAATTACTGAGAACGCTTGGAATCACTTGACTTGTACTCACTGGAGCACAGGCGAGAGAGAGATACATCATAGGGGTTGTCCCACAGCTGCTAAAACAAACAGGCATAGCCCCACTCCACAAAGGGGACAGTTAAGTAATAGCAAAGAACTACAGACCGATAATGCTAACATCCCATTTCATAAAAATCTTTGAAAGGGTTCTAAGAAGCAAGATCGCCACTCATCCAGATTCCCATCAATTACACAACCCAGGGCAACATAGGTTTAGAGCAGGTCACTCCTGCCTATCCGAACTACTGGACCACTATGACAAGATCCTGGATGCTCTAGAAGACAAACAAAATGCAGATGTAGTACACACAGACTTTGCAAAAGTCTTTGACAAGTGTGACCATAGTATAATAGCGCACAAAATGTGTGATAAAGGAATAACACGAAAAGTTGGCAGATGGATCTATAATTTCCTAACAAACAGAACACAAAGAGTGGTAGTAAACAGAGTAAAGTCTGAGGCAGCTACGGTGAAAAGCTCTGCTCCACAAGGCACAGTACTCGCTCCCATCCTGTTCCTCATCCTCATATCTGACATAGGAATGTAAGCCACAGCACTGTGCCTTCCTCTGCAAATGACACCTGAATCTGCATGACAGTGTCCTCCAATGAAGACACTGCATGACTCCATATGGACATCAACCAAATCTTTAAATGGGCTGCAGAAAACAATATAATTCAATGATCATAAATTTCAATTATTCCAACGTGGAAAATGTGAGGAAATTAAAACTGTATCAGAGTATAAAATAAATTCCAAGCACACAATAGAGTGAAAAACTAATGTAAAAAACCTGGGAGTGATAATGTCAGAGGATCTCACTTTCAAAGACCACAACATTGTATCAATCACATCTGCTAGAAAAATGACAGGATGGATAATGAGAACCTTCAAAACTAGGAATGCCAAGCCCATGACACTCTTCAGGTTGCTTGTTCTATCTAGGCTGGAATATTGCTGCACACCAACAGCACCTTTCAAGGCAGGTGAAATTACTGACCTAGAAAATGTGCAGAGAACCTTCATGGCACACATAACTGTGATAAAATACCTCAATTACTGGGAATACTTGAAGTTACTCAACCTGTAGTCCCTAGAACACAGGTGGGAGAGATATGTGATTATATATACTTTGAAAATCTTAGAGGGATTAGTACAAAACTTGCATACAAACAAAAAACACTCCCTATGAAAGCACAAGACTCGGAAGACAATGCAACATCCCTCAATGAAAAGCAGGGGCACCACTAGCATGATAAGAGAGAACACAATAAGTGTTAGGGGCCCAAGACTGTTCAACTGCCTCCCAGCATACATATGGGGGATTACCAAAATACTCCTGGCTGCCTTCAAGAAGGCGCTGGACAGACACCTAACACCAGTACCTGAACATGAGGCCTGGTCAGAGACTGGGCTGTGGGGGCATTGACCCGAAACCCTCTCCAGGTATAGTCTACACATGGAAAATCCTAGAGGGACTGGTCCCAAATCTGCACACACAAATCACTCCCTATGAAAGCAGAAGACTGGACAAGCGGTGCAATATACCCACAATTAAAAGTAGGGGCACCATTAGTATACCAAGAGAAAACACAATAAGTGTCCAGTGCCCAAGTTTGTTCAACAGCCTCATACCAGGCATAAGGGGAATTACCAACAGACCCCTCTGTGCCTTCAAGCTGGAGCTGGACAGAGACCTAAAGTCAGTACCCAATCAGCTTGGCTGTGGTTCATATGTTGGACTATGTGTGGCCAGCAGTAATAGCCTGGTTAATCATGTCCTGATCCACCAGAAGGCCTGGTCAAGGACTGGGCTGCATGGGGAGTTGACCCCTGGAATACCCTCCTGTTAGGCAGACTCCCCATCCTTAGATCAAACCATCTGAAAAATGGTATGGTGACACCAACAAAAGGTGGAAAAAGACACGCACAGATCAGAACACTTATTAAAGATAACTAAGAATGATGACTACTACTAGTATTACACTTTCACTCCTTTCCACTTGACTCATGCCACTATATACTCGTCCTTAGTTATCTCTGTATTAGGACTGAAAAAGTCACTCATGGTAAAACATTTCCTTTAATAAATGTCCTGAACTGTAGGTAAGTGTCTTATTCCAAACTGTCTTCTGGTCTTCAGGCACTCTGTGACCCCTCTGATAAGTAACTTCCTGCAGGAAGTTATCACAGGAGACATAAAAGCTGTCATATGAATCTCTTTTCTCCATTTTTAATGGCTTTCATAATCATATTTAGTACTAAAAAGTACTCAAGTGCAAGGACTACAATTTACCTAATTTCATTTTCCATCAGTAACATAATAAACATTATTATATAGACAAGTATGGCATGTCTGCCTTTGATGAAATTAAGACACATGTGCAACATCTGGGTATCTTTATTGTAGACGTTTCGCCATCCAGTGGCTTTATCAATACAAATTCTAGGACATAACTTGAAGACAGTAGAACTATGTACAGAAGATGAGGTAATCAGTCCCTCAACCTAGGAGTAGGTGCGAAGAGCACCATAGTCGTGGAAATTCTGAAGCAGAAGAAAGGAGCCTGGCGCTTATATAGTAACGTCAGGTGTAGCAGATGAGGGCATAGTCACTGGTAGGCGGGATTCCCCAGTGGAAGTAGGTCCTTCCCAAAGAGATGGGTTAGTTGTAGTAGTAGTTGTCGTACATGAGGACATGTACATAACCTTCACGGCTACGACAACTACTACTACTACAATGAACCCATCTCTTTGGGAAGGACCTACTTCCACTGGGGAATCCAGCCTACCAGTGACTATGCCCTCATCTGCTACACCTGACGTTACTATATAAGCGCCAGGCTCCTTTCTTCTGCTTCAGAATTTCCACAACTATGGTGCTCTTCGCACCTACTCCTAGGTTGAGGGACTGATTACCTCATCTTCTGTACATAGTTCTACTGTCTTCAAGTTATGTCCTAGAATTTGTATTGATAAAGCCACTGGATGGCGAAACGTCTACAATAAAGATACCCAGATGTTGCACATGTGTCTTAATTTCATCTTGTCGGTATTATATACCATTCTTACACAACATGTCTGCCTTTGTAAAAGTTACAGGTCTTTTCATTCCTTTTCACATCCTGAATGGTGTAAATTATTTTTTCAAGGAGTCTTGAACCTTTAAACCTGACTGTAAAGCACACAAAACTACTGATAATTTTTTTTTCACCATTTTTTATTTAATGTTACCATAGTCTTGTTTGCTTGTTTTCCTACCACTATTATAATTATTATAATATGTAAAATAGTTTTGATAAAACAAAGTAAGGACATATTACCAGACTGTACATATAGTAACACTTGCAGCATTACCAGATTAGCACAATAAACATATAAAAATGTGTGTGTGTGTGCGCATCTGCATTGTGTATTAAGAGTTGAGCATATTCATAACTGTACCATCAACTCTTACCTTTGATGGTCATTATTACATGTAAAATAAACTACAAGTATTGCGTTTGGTGTCTATGCTCAATAAGCTCTCTGCACTTACCAACGATAGTAGCGAAGATGAAGACGCCAATGAGGTAGCTAACTATAGTAAAAATATATCTGTAAAGAAAAAGAATTGATCTATTAAGAATCATCTATGTGGTGATAGATACCAAAAAAATTAAAAAATACAAAACCACAACCAAAAATAAAACAAAATGCGAATCAATACAAAATGTAAACTTTTTATATACTGTATACATATGTATAAAAACGTCAAAAAGACCGCCAAGTATGTCAAAAAAGATTTAACTTAAGACTAACTGCAAAGAGTATGGGAAGCTGGGCCCCGGCATATAAACCCGTAGTTTTCGAACTTGACTTTCAAAAACAGGAAAAAAAAAAATTTCCAAGTGAAATTTCCTATTGACGTGAAAGAGTCAGGGCTGCCCTCCGCATTTCTCCTCAAAAGATGGTTCGAAAACTTCGGGTTGTATATCAGAGGCTCGCAAGTTCCTCTCAACTCCTAAGCGCACCGCACGACCCTACACGTTGCAACGTAAACGCTGAAATTTGTGAGGATTTATTGCGCGACTTCGCTTAAATTGTTTGCGGTGTACGACGTATATTCTCGCTTTTTTCTGAGCCGGCCCATAAGTTTTCAGAGGAGACAAAATGAGAAATGCTAGTAGAGGAAATCAACAGATTTTTTTAATTATTCAACAAAAGAGGGAAATTACAGCAAAATGAGGTAGGGACAGCCCGCTCTTCATTTATTAACAAATTCTTTGAAGATAGTTCGTTTGAAGTTGTCAGATAAAAATTATGTTTACATATTTTACTTCATTTTAAAATGTATGAAAAATAAACTAATACAGCCTAAGAAGATTTTTAAGATGCACTTAGTAAAAAGTGTGCAACAAAACATATAATCTACTAGGAGAACATGGAGTTGTCCTCGTAATCTATACATGGAGTAAGAAGAACAAATTATTTTAATATATGGCCATAAACACACACACTTTAATTAGCAAATGGGATATTATTTATAAGGAACATTACATGGATACAGCTCAAGAAGTGTCCAGATACATGAAAGTTATTTATATGTATGTAAGATTTAAACAGATTTTGAAAAAAAAAATATTCTTTGAATTTAGGTCAATTTATTTATATTGTACAGCATATTCTGAGAGATTGAGAAATGAAAAGGTAATGATGTGTTCATATAGGTGTGATGTAAAGCATGTGACTTCTGCATCAATGACTCAATTCAGTACATCCACTGAAGGCATAAATAAAAGTTTCAGCTAATGTTATTTTAAATGTTGTGGCAAGCAATTTTGAAACATGTGAAAAGTGGAATCAGTATGTATAATATTTTATTAAAATTATTAGTTCACTCCCACTTGCCAGTAATACATATACTCGACTGAACTTTTTGTTTACTTAAACAAAATGGAGAAAATGACTGTCCTTGTGACAGTCAGCATGATAATCTTCATTCAGGTATTGGAAAGTAGCACTAAATAAATGCATACTTCTCACTGAATATTTGTGTTTCATCCTGACTTTTAATTCCTTGCTTGTTTGTCCAACAAAAAATGTCAGACAGAGCCAGCAGATCAACTAGGCAAACTTAAAACAAGTGTAGTGTTTTTAATGTGCAAGATTTTTTTCTATTCCATATATTGTATATATTAACTGACTTGTCTCAAAGATATTATGCTTACTTCAGGGCTGCAGGTGTGCAATACTCTTAAAAAAAAAAAAAAAAAAAAAATCAACAAGAATGTTTTACCTCAGCTCTAACTTGGTTTAGCTCTGCCCATCCAATAAAACTACCACATTATTAATGTTAAAGTCACTAAAGCATTTTGTACTTTTGAGAAAAATAGTGACTTTTCTGTTAAAGACATTAACAGTGTACGTAATGGAACTATGATTTATAGATTAAACCTAGTGCCTTTAACTACCATTATAGGTTCATAAAAGCTTATAACTTTAATGAATAACTTAACATTTCCAAAGCTGAAAGTCTACTGACACAGCTGTTTTGAATATAAAAGATCTGGATAAAACTGAAGAATGTCTTGGTAATGCAAATGCTTATAAGATTTTACAGAAGAATTTACTTCATAATGTGACCAACCCAAAAAGATCCTACAGAATCTGTAATCAGTGCATGAAGAGCTTAAATTGTCAGTCAATATTTAGACCTCCTTGTCAGTACAATTTTCTCATTATAGTATGTTGAGATTAATACTGATTTCATTAACAAGCTACAGAAAACTCACATGTTTACAAACTTCAATTCAGCCTTGATGACACTGTTTTATTTAATGATTTCCCTGTAAATAATCATCTTGGAATTCTGGTTTGATGAGTATTTTTCAGAGGGCTTTGAGTCATAACAATCTTCACAAAATAATCAAAGTGTTCAGTAAAGATTGAAAATTTATGATAAGTAAACAGTATTATGCTACGATCTATTGAATGGCAAAGGGAAGTCCTCTTTCGCCAGTTTTAAGCAACCTGTATTGTATATGGAATTTTTTAGGCCCTTCATTAGCGTCAAAGTATTTCCCTTGATGGGACAATTTCCCAGAGGCTCCAATTTAGAGTCAATTACATATAAACTGAATGCCTCATATTCTTTTGTGTACAATCATCTTAATAAAGTAAAAACTAATTAATTTATTTCCTTTACTCAAAAAATGCCCTTCTGTTCACATTGGATATAATATATTACAGGACTGCTTTTGTTGCTCAAAATTTCATTAAAATATCAACACCAAAAATGTCCACCTTAGTAACTTTTGTAAAAAAAAAAAAATATGGGTTAACAACAGTACCAATAACCAACACACCTCTA
Source organism: Cherax quadricarinatus (assembly GCF_038502225.1). Classification (NCBI taxonomy): domain Eukaryota; kingdom Metazoa; phylum Arthropoda; class Malacostraca; order Decapoda; family Parastacidae; genus Cherax; species Cherax quadricarinatus. The sequence continues at coordinate 8,770,812 of NC_091321.1, forward strand.
TGAATACAACTATTTATTCCTTATTTTCTCCTTCCTGGGAGAGCTTGAGTACCTTAAAGTATCATTAAATTTTTATAACATGTACATATGTATGTGTGTGGATATACATATTAACCATCATTCATTCAGATGATGTCTTGCCAGAAGTGCGATGACATCACAATTCAGATTACCCCTCCCACCTTCAGGATTCATGTGTGTGTGTGTGTGTGTGTGTGTGTGTGTGTGTGTGTGTGTGTGTGTGTGTGTGTACTCACCTAATTGTGGTTGCAGGGGTCGAGTCTCAGCTCCTGGCCCCGCCTCTTCACTGATCGCTACTAGGTCCTCTCCCTCTCTGCTTCCTGAGCTTTGTCATATCTCTTCTTAAAACTATGTATGGTTCCTGCCTCCACTACTTCACTTGCTAGGCTATTCCACTTCCTGATGACTATAAAGAAATACTTCCTAACGTCCCTGTGACTCGTCTGAGTCTTCAGCCTCCAGTTGTGACCCCTTGTTTCTGTGTCCCCTCTCTGGATCATCCTATCTCTGTCCACCTTGTCTATTCCCTGCAGTATCTTGTATGTCGTTATCATGTCTCCCCTGACCCTTCTGTCCTCCAGTGTCGTCAGTCCAATTTCCCTCAACCTTTCCTCGTACGACATTCCCCTGAGCTCTGGTGTGTGTGTGTGTGTGTGTGTGTGTGTACTCACCTAATTGTGGTTGCAGGGGTCGAGACTCAGCTCCTGGCCCCGCCTCTTCACTGATCGCTACTAGGTCCTCTCTCTCTCTCTGCTTCCTGAGCTGTATCATACCTCTTCTTAAACCTATGTATGGTTCCTGCCTCCACTACTTCACTAGCTAGGCTATTCCACTTCCTGACAACTCTACGACTGAAGAAATACTTCCTAACGTCCCTGTGACTCGTCTGAGTCTTCAGCTTCCAGTTGTGACCCCTTGTCTCTGTGTCCCCTCTCTGGAACATCCTATCTCTGTCCACCTTGTCTATTCCCCGCAGTATCTTGTATGTCGTTATCATGTCTCCCCTGACCCTTCTGTCCTCCAGTGTCGTCAGTCCAATTTCCCTTAACCTTTACTTGTACGACATTCCCTTGAGCTCTGGGACTAGCCTTGTTGCAAACCTTTGTACTTTCTCTAACTTCTTGATGTGTTTGACCAGGTGTGGGTACCAGACTGGTGCTGCATACTCCAGTATGGGCCTAACATACACAGTGTACAGTGTCTTGAATGATTCCTTATTAAGGTATCGGAATGCTATTCTCAGGTTTGTCAAGCGCCCGTATGCTGCAGCAGTTATTTGGTTGATGTGTGCCTCCGGTGATGTGCTCGGTGTTATGGTCACCCCAAGGTCTTTCTCCCTGAGTGAGGTCTGTAGTCTTTGTCCACCTAGCCTATACTCTGTCTGCGGTCTTCTTTGCCCCTCCCCAATCTTCATGACTTTGTATTTGGCTGGATTGAATTCGAGAAGCCAGTTACTGGACCACATGTCCAGCCTGTCCAGGTCTCTTTGCAGTCCTGCCTCATCCTCGTCCGATTTAATTCTTCTCATCAACTTCACATCATCTGCGAACAGGGACACTTCAGAGTCTATTCCTTCCATCATGTCGTTCACATATATCAAAAATAGCACTGGTCCTAGAACTGACCCCTGTGGGACCCCGCTCGTAACAGGCGCCCACTGTGATACCTCTTCACGTACCATGACTTGTTGCTGCCTCCCTGTCAGGTATTCCCTGATCCATTGCAGTGCCCTCCCTTTTACATGCGCCTGATCCTCCAGCTTCTGCACTAATCTCTTGTGGGGAACTGTGTCAAAGGCCTTCCTGCAGTCTAGGAAAACGCAATCTACCCACCCCTCTCTCTCGTGTCTTACTTCTGTTACCTTGTCATAAAACTCCAGGAGGTTTGTGATACAAGATTTGCCTTCCATGAACCCATGCTGGTTTTCATTTATAATCTTGTTCCTTTCCAGGTGTTCGACCACTCTCCTCCTGATAATCTTCTCCATGACTTTGCACACAATACATGTCAGAGACACAGGTCTGTAGTTTAGCGCCTCATTTCTGTTTCCTTTCTTAAATATGGGGACTACATTAGCTGTCTTCCATTTCTCAGGTAGTTGCCCAGTTTCAAGGGATGTGTTGAAGATTGTGGTTAGAGGCACGCACAGCATCTCTGCTCCTTCTCTAAGGACCCATGGGGAGATGTTGTCCGGTCTCATCGCCTTTGAGGTGTCAAGGTCACTTAGGAGCTTCTTCACCTCCTCCTCAGTTGTTCGTATGTCATCCAACACTTGTTGGTATATTCCCTCTTGATGTTCCCTTCTGTGCTGTCTTCCCACAGCCCTTCCTGTCTCTACTGTAAACACTTCCTTAAATCTCCTGTTCAGCTCCTCACATACCTCCTGATCATTTCTTGTGAGTTCTCCACCTTCTGTCCTTAATCTGATCACCTGGTCTTTGACTGTTGTCTTCCTCCTGATGTGGTTATACAACAGTTTCGGGTCAGTCTTGATTCTCGATGCTATGTCATTTTCATACTGTCGCTGGGCCTCCCTCCTTACCTGTGCATACTCATTCCTAGCTCTGTGACTGATCTCCCTATTTTCGTGTGTTCTCTGCCTTCTGTACTTTTTCCATTCTCTATTGCACTTTGTTTTTGCCTCCTTACACCATCGGGTAAACCAGGGGCTCGTTCTGGTCCTCCCGTTGTTACTGTTGCCCTTGGGAATAAACCTTTCCACTGCCTCCTTGCATTTTGTTGTTACATATTCCATCATTTCATTTACTGGCTTTCCTGCCAGTTCTCTGTCCCACTGGACCTCCCGCAGGAAGTTCTTCAACCCTATGTAGTCCCCTCTTTTATAGTCAGGCTTTTCCCATTCAACTCCTGTTATTCTCTCCACTTGCAGCTCTACTATGTATTCAAAGCACAGAACCACGTGGTCGCTAGCTCCTAGGGGACTCTCATACTTGATGTCCTCAATGTCTGAGCTGCCCAGGGTGAACACAATGTCCAATCTTGCTGGTTCATCCTCCCCTCTCACTCTGGTAGTGTCCTTAACATGTTGGTGTGTGTGTGTGTGTGTGTACTCACCTAGTTGTACTCACTAAGTTGTGGTTGCAGGGGTCGAGTCACAGTTCCTGTCCCCACCTCTTCACTGGCCGCTACTCGGTCACTCTTCCCACTCCATGAGCTTTATCATACCTCGTCTTAAAGCTATGTAAGAATCCTGCCTCCAATACATCACTACCCAGACTATTCCGTTCCTGACAACTCTCTTACTGAAGAAATAGTTCCTAACATCCCTGTGGTTCATCTGAGTCTTCAACTTCCAACTGTGACCCCTTGTTGCTGTGTCCCATCTCTGGAACATCCTGTCTGTCCACCTTGTCAATTCCTCTCAGTATTTTATATGTCGTTATCATATTCCCCTTATCTCTCCTGTCTTCCAGTGTCAAGTCGATTTCCCTTAACCTCTCCTCGTAGGACATACCCCTTAGTTCCAGGACTAGTCTTGTTGCAAACCTTTGCACTTTCTCTAGTTTCCTTACATGCTTGGCTAGGTGAGGGGTTCCAAACTTGCACTGCATACTCCAATATGGGCCTAACGTACATGTGTACTCACCTAGTTGTGGGTGCAGGGGCTGATTCATAGCTCCTGGCCCTGCCTCTTCACTGGCTACTACTGGGTCACTCTCCCTGCACCATGAGCTTTATCATATCTCTGCTTAAACCTATGAATGGATCCTGCCTCCACTACATCGCTTCCCAGATTATTCCAATTCCTGACTACTCTGACTGAAGAAATACTTCCTAAAATCCCTGTCATTCATCTGTTTCTTCAATTTCCAACTGTGTCTCATCTCTGGAACATTCTATCTCTGTCCACCTTGTCAATTCCTCTCAGCGTTTTATATGTCGTTATCATGTCCCCCTATCTCTCCTGTCCTCCAGTGTCATTAGGTCAATTTCCCCTTAACCTCTCCTCGTAGGACATACCCTTAGCTCTGTGACTAGTCTTGCTTCTTTACGTGCTTGGCTTGATGTGGGTTCCAAACTGGTGCCACATACTCCAATATGGGCCTAACGTACACAGTGTACAGAGTCCTGAACAATTCTTTATTAAGATGGTGGAATGCTGTTCTTAGGTTTACTAGGCGCCCATGTGCTGCAGCAGTTATTTGGTTGATGTGCACCTCAGGAGATGTGCCTGGTGTTATACTCACCCCAAGATCTTTTTCCTTGAGTGAGGTTTGTAGTCTCTGGCCCCCTAGACTGTACTCCAGCTGCAGTCTTCTTTGCTCTTCCCCAATCTACATGACTTTGCACTTGGTGGGGCTGAACTCCAGGAGCCAATTGCTGGACCAGGCCTGCAGCCTGTCCAGATCCCTTTGTAGTTCTTCCTGGTCCTCATCCAATTGAATTTTTCACATCATCTGCAAACAGGGACACTTCGGAATCTATTCCTTCCCTCATGTTGTTCATATGTATGCATGTGTGTGTGTGTGTGTGTGTGTGTGTGTACTCACCTATTTGTGGTTGCAGGGGTCGAGACTCGGCTCCTGGCCCTGCCTTTTCACTAAACACTACTAGGTCCTCTCTTCCTGCTCCATGAGGTTTATCATACCTCATCTTAAAGCTATGTATGGTTCCTACCTCCACTACATCACTTGCTAGGCTATTCCACTTCCTGACTACTCTATGACTGAAGAAATACTTCCTAACATCCCTTTGACTCATCTGAGTCTTCAGCTTCCAAGTGTGACCCCTTGTTTCTGTGTCCCCTCTCTGGAACATTCTGTCTCTGTCCACCTTGTCAATTCCTCTCAGTATTTTATATGTCGTTATCATGTCTCCTCTAACTCTCCTGTCCTCCAGTGTCGTCAGGCCGATTTCCCTTAACCTTTCTTTGTAGGACATTCTCCTTAGCTCTGGAACTAACCTTGTTGCAAACCTTTGCACTTTCTCTAATTTCTTGACATGCTTGACCCGGTGTGAGTTCCAAACTGGTGTTGCATGCTCCAGTATGGGCCTGACGTACATGGTGCACAATGTCTTGAACGATTCCTTACTAAGGTATCGGAACATTATTCTCAGGTTTCCCAGGCGTCCGTATGCTGCAGCAGTTATCTGGTTGATGTGTGCTTCCGGAGACGCACTTGGTGTTATACTCGCCCCAAGATTTTTCTCCTTGAGTGAGGTTTGCAGTCTTTGGCCACCTAGCCTATACTCTGCCTGAGGTCTTCTTTGCCCTTCCCTGATCTTCGTGACTTTGCATTTGAGAGGGTTAAATTTGAGAAGCCTGTTGCTGAACCAGCCTGTCCAGGTCTCTTTGTAGTCCTGCCTGATCCTCATCTGATTTAATTCTCCTCATTAACCTCACATCATCTGCAAACAAGGACATTTCTGAGTCTATCCCTTCCATCATGTCATTCATATGTACCAAAAATAACACTGGTCCTAGGACCAACCCGTGGGACCATGCTCGTCACAGGTGCCCACTGTGATACCTCATCACGTACCATGACTCATTGTTGCCTCTCTGTCAGGTATTATCTAATCCATTGTAGTTCCCTTCCTGTTATACGCACCTGATCGTCTAGCTTCTGCACTCATCTCTTGTGAGGAACTGTGTCACAGGCCTTCCTGCAGTCCAGGAAAATGCAATCAACCCACCCCTCTCTCTTGTGTCTTACTTGTGTTACTTTGTCATAAAACTCCAGAAGGTTTGTGACACAGGATTTGCCTTCCACATATCCGTAGTGGTTGTCGTTTATAATCTTGTTCCATTCCAGGTACTCTACCACTCTCCTCCTGATAATCTTCTCCATGACTTTGCATGCTATACACGTCAGTGACACTGGTCTGTAGTTTAGTGCCTCATTTCTGTCTGCTTTCTTAAAAATGGGGACTCCATTTGCCATCTTCCATACCTCAGGTAGTTGCCCAGTTTCAAGGGATGTGTTGAAGATTGTGGTTAGGGGCACACACAGCATCTATGCTCCTTCTCTAAGGACCCACAGGGAGTTGTTGTCTGGTCCCAAGGTCACTTAGCAACTTCTGCACCACTTCCTCAGTTGTGTGTGTGTCATCTAACACTTGTTGGTATATTCCCTGTTGGTGTTTACCTCTGTGCTGTCTTCCCAGAGCCATTCCTATCTCTTCTGTGAATACTTCCTTGAATCTCGTGTTGAGCTCCTCACATACCTCTTGATCGTTTCTTGTGAGTTCCCCACCTTCTTTCCTCAGCCTGATCACCTGGTCTTTGACTGCTGTCTTCCTCCTAATGTGGCTATACAGCAGTTTCAGGTCAGACTTGACTTTTGATGCTATGTTGTTTTTTGTACTGTCGTTGGGCCTCCCTCCTAATCTGTGTATACTCGTTTCTGGCTCTTTGACCAATCTCCTTATTTTACTGGGTTCTTTGCCATCTGTACTTTTTCCATTCTCTAGTGCACTTAGTTTTTGCCTCCCTACACCTTCGGGTAAACCAGGGGCTCATTCTAGTCTTCCCATTATTTCTGCTTCCCTTGGGAACAAACCTTTCCTCTGCCTCCTTGCATTTTGTTATGTATTCCATCATTTCATTTACTAACTTTCCTGCCAATTCTCTGTCCCACTGAAGCTCCTGCAGGAAGTTCCTCATACCTGTGTAGTCCCCCCTTTTATAGTTTGGCTTTTCCCATTCGACTCCTGCTACCCTCTCCACTTGTAACTCTACTATGTATTCAAAACACAGAACCATGTGATCACTAGCTTCAAGGAGGCCTCTCATATGTGATGTCCTCAATCTCTGAACTGCTCAGGGTGAACACGCGTGTTTGTACTCACCTATTTGTACTCGCCTATTTGTGGTTGCAGGGGTCGAATCATAGCTCCTGGCCCCACCTCTTCACTGACTGCTACTAGGTCCTCTCTCTCCCTGCTCCATGAGCTTTATCATACCTCGCCTTAAAACTATGTATGGTTCCCGCCTCCACCACTACACTTTCTAGGCTATTCCACGGCTTGACTACTCTATGACTGAAGAAATACTTCCTAACATCCCTTTGATTCATCTGAGTCTTCAACTTCCAATTGTGACCTCTTGTGTCTGTGTCCCATCTCTGGAACATCCCGTCTTTGTCCACCTCGTCTATTCCGCGCAGTATTTTATATGTCGTTATCATGTCTCCCCTGACCCTCCTGGCCTCCAGTGTCGTCAGGCCGATTTCCCTCAACCTTTCTTCATAGGACAATCCCCGTAGCTCTGGGACTAGTCTTGTTGCAAACCTTTGCACTTTCTCTAATTTCTTGACGTGCTTGACTAGGTGTGGATTCCAAACTGGTGCTGCATACTCCAGTATGGGCCTGACGCAAATGGTATACAGAGTCTTGAACGACTCCTTACTGAGGTATCGGAACGCTATCCGTAGGTTTGCCAGGCGCCCGTATGCTGCAGCAGCTATCTGATTGATGTGCGCCTCAGGAGATATTCTCGGTGTTATACTCACCCCCAGATCTTTTTCCTTGAGTGAGGCTTGCAGACTTTGGCCATCTAAACTATATTGTGTCTGCGGTCTTCTTTGCCCTTCCCCAATCTTCATGACTTTGCATTTGGCCAGTTGCTGGACCAGGCTTGTAGCCTGTCCAGGTCTCTTTGTAGTCCTGCCTGATCCTCATCCGATTTGATTCTTCTCATTAACTTCACATTGTCCGCAAACAAGGACACTTCTGAGTCTATCCCTTCCGTTATGTCATTCACATATACCAAGAACAGCACAGGTCCTAGGACTGACCCCTGTGGAACCCCGCTTG
>NC_091321.1:8783611-8871111 GCF_038502225.1 Cherax quadricarinatus
ACGATGCTTTGTCATTCAAAATATGAAATTTTAATTACAGTGAACTATTGAGTATTAGTACACTCATTTCTCCAGCCTAAAGGCCATAGAAATAAGACAGTTCTGGTATGGGTTTATTTACTCGCATCAGAGGCAGCATTTTACTTAAAATTAATTTCTCAGGGTCATGCTAACATTTTATTAATTTTTAGGAGATTATTTTAACATGTACAGTAGTCCCATTAGTGACAATACTACTTAATGTAGCCTTTGAGGACTGCAATGGAAATAAGTCGTTTTGTCTGACTTTTTTTGGGGCTATCCTAGGTAATTTACATATGTATGATAATTGTACTTGTGTGTGCCTGTGCCAAAATAAATTTCCTAACTGTCATGGGGTGAAATGCCTAAATATGTGGATCTTTCCAGATGAATAATGGTACACATGCAGATAAGTGATATTCCATGTTTTGGGAGTTAAATGAGCATGTACCTAACAGGGTAGGAAATGGGAATTCTTACATATAGGTTCGTGCCATTATTTTATTCCAGTGATTACAATTTACAACCTGGTATGGCTTGTGAGCTGTTATTTTTCCATAATTCTTACACTTCTTGACAACTAATCTTCGCCCATGAAGAGGCGCCTACAATATTCCCGTGTTTAGTTTAGCGCCTGGGACGGTGATAGGTTCAGTTGAAAAGCTCTGACAAAATACTGGCTACAGTGCAAAAAGCCCTGAATTGATTTACCACCCCTTCCCTCATGGCTTGTATTGTATTTATTAATTACTCGCTCATGGCTGCTTTTGTGTGTGTGTGTGTGTGTGTGTGTGTGTGTGTGTGTGTGTGTGTGTGTGTGTGTGTGTGTGTGTGTGTGCGCTTGCCTATTTGTGGTTGCAGGGGTCAAGTCATAGCTCATGGCCCTGCCTCTTCACTGACTGCTACTAGGTCTTCTCTCTCCCTGCTCCATGAGCTTGTGTGTGTGTGTGTGTGTGTGTGTGTGTGTGTGTGTGTGTGTGTGTGTGTGTGTGTGTGTGTGTGTGTGTGTGAGAGAGAGAGAGAGAGAGAGAGATAAGAGATAAGATTTTCTTCGGATTTTTAACTCCGGAGGGTTAGCCACCCAGGATAACCCAAGAAAGTCTGTGCGTCATCAAGGACTGTCTAACTTATTTCCATTGGGGTCCTTAATCTTGTCCCTCAGGAGGCGACCAACACCAGTCAACTAACACCCAGGTACCTACTTGCTGCTAGGTGAACAGGTAAGAAAACGCATCAAAATGCTTCTACCTGCTGGGAATTGAACCCAGGCCCTCTGTGTAAAGTGGGAGCTATGGCCACCGGGCCTTGTGTGTGTGTAAGTAAGTTTATTCAGGTATACGCAAATACAGTTACATAGAATTATCATACATAGCAGTAAATGTGTAGAGAACCTAGGATAACCCAAAAAAGTCAGAGTGACTTATTTCCATTGGTGTGTGTGTGTGTGTGTGTGTACTCACCTAGTTGAGGTTGCAGGGGTCGCATCTAAGCTCCTGGCCCCGCCTCTTCACTGGTCACTACTAGGTCACTCTCCCTGAACCGTGAGCTTTATCATACCTCTGCTTAAAGCTATGTATGGATCCTGCCTCCACTACATCGCTTCCCATACATGGGGACTTCTATGCCTATCTGATAATATTTCTATGATCAAAATTCTACTAATACCCTTTAACCTTTCCTTACGTTATCTTGTGTGCTTGTCACTGTATGGTACACTAACAGCTACAGGTGTTATATAACCTTCAAAACTGACTTGTTGTGAAGTTTTGGTACATAGACATTGGACGGGCATCACCAATCCATCAACCCACCTGGCATAATGAACAACCCTGTGATTTTGTATAGCACTGTTGTTTAAGATTGTGTACGATGGACTCAACTAAATAATTATCAAGCTTGTATAACCCATAATTTGAGTTGTATACTGTATTCCTTTCATGTTTCAAGAGGGAAGATTCAATTATGTTTCTTTCCATGACAGAACTGTTTAGTACTATAATCTGGGCAGCATCCCACCCCAGTGGGTGATTACATGCACTAATGTGGTTAAAGATAGCGTTTGACTCCTGCCCTGTCCTGACTGAGTATTTATGCTGGGCAATTCTGATTTCCAGAAATTTACTTGTTTGACCAATATATGAGAGAGGACACTGAGTACATGGGGCCTTGTAAACCCCACCGACTTTGTTGGAGTGTTTTTAATCAGCCTTTGTTTCACTGTCCCCGTGTTTTTGAAAGTCAGGTTTATATTTATCTTTTTTTAAAGCCTCACGCAGGCAAGCCAGATTCTCATTGTATGGTAAAACTAGTACATTTTTCCTGGCCACCACTTCTTTAGGTTTAGTCCTGTAGAAAGTCCTTTTTGCTGACATTAGTGCTGACATTTCATCCTCTAGGTACTCTGGACTGCAGATGTGCAGTGCTCTCAGGAACATTGTGAGGAACACTCCTTTTTATCCTGGTTTCATGGTTGGAATAGTAGTGAATGTATGATGACACATTGGTGGACTTCCTATAAACTAAATTTGAATTTCCTATCGACCCGATGGATTAAAATATTTAGGAATGGCAAAGTGTTATTTATTTCATGTTCTGTCGTGAACTTAATGGAAAGTACTAAGCCATTGAGTCCGGGAAGAAACTCGTCAATTTTGTGATCATTAGACAACAGGCAGAGAACATCATCTACGTATCTGAACCAACTAGCTTTATCTGGGAGAATGTCTTTAAGAAGTCTGGTCTCATAGAATTCCATATATAAGTTGCCGAGTAAGGGGCTAAGGGGATTTCCCATTGCCATGCCTTGTTTTTGAGCACAGAATTTCCCTTCAAATACAAATTTGCAATCAGTAACACAAAGTTTTATCAGTTCAATTATTGTTTTCATGGGGAAGGGCACGGGGAAGTTTTCTAGTTCCTCTTCGAGGTACGAAAGCAAGTCAGGGGACAGGGACTTTGGTGAACAGAGCTGTGACATCAAAGCTCACTTAAGAAAAGTCGTGAGGGACATTTAATTTCTGGAGCCTCTCAGTGAGGTCAACATTATTTTTAATATGTGCATCTGAGATCTTACCAGCCATGGGAGTTAGAAGTTTAACCAACCATTTAGATAGATTATATGCTGCTGAGCCTACTGTACTAATAATGGGACAGGCTGGGCATCCTGACTTATGGGTCTTGATTACCCCATATAAATATGGTAGAGTTGCTGACCTAGCCGACAGATATTTAATTAATTCATCATTCCCTTTCAATAACGTTTTAAGGTGTTTATTAAAATGGCATTATCAGGAGTTGTGCAATGTTGCAAGGTAGCAACCAAAGCAGGGAGAGAGGTCTCAGAGTAGCGTAAGTGTCACTGGCCCAGGTTACCCTTAGACTGGGTTAGTGGTCGGTGCCAACCCCACCCTACCATCATCCCCCCACTACCCATATGGGGTAGGAGGGTTTCTGAGATACCAGCCCCAAGCTGGGGGGGATAATGGTAGGGTGGGGTTGGCACCAACCACTAACCCAGTCTAAGGGTAACCGTGGCCAGTGAAACCTACGCTACTCTGAGACCCCTCTCTCCCTGCTTTGGTTGCTCCTTTGCAACACTGCACAGCTCCTGATGATGCACTGAGAAGTGTGAAAGTACTTGCACTAAAGATTCCCCTCCCCCCCCGGTGGCTTTTCCTGCATAGTTAAGATCGCCCATCTGCAATTGTTTAACCAGTTTAACCATAGGACAATGGAAAAAAGGTGAGTGGTGCACTGAGGTATCTGTGAAGACACAAAAACCATTATCCATGGATGCAAAGAAGTGAATGTACGAGAGTGAAGCGGTACCAACACTTTTATATGGGTGTGAAGGATGGGTTGTAAATACTGCAGCGAGGAGGAGGCTGGAGGCAGTGGAAATGTCGTGCCTAAGGGCAATGTGTGGTGTAAATGTTATGTAGAGAATTCGTAGTGTGGAAATTAGGAGGTGGTGTGAAGTTACTAAAAGTATTAGTCAGAGGGCTGAAGAGGGGTTGTTGTTGAGGGGGTTCGGTCATTTAAAGAGAAAGAAACAAAGTATAATGACTTGGAGAGCATATAAATCTGTAGGGAAAGGAAGGCGGGGTAGGGGTCATCCTCGAAAAGGTTGGAAGAAGTGGGTAAAGGAGGTTTTGTGGGCGAGAGGCTTGGATTGCCAGCAACTGTGCATGAGCGCGCTAGATAGGAGTGAATGGAGACAATTGGGTTTTGGGACCTGACAAGCTGTTGGAATGTGAGCAGGGTAATATTTTGTGAAGGGATTCAGGGAAACTGGTTAGGAAATGGGAAGTACACTGTCTGCACTTTAAAAGGAGGGCTTTGGGATATTAACAGTTTAGATGAACATCTAAACTGTTGTATCTGGGCACCTCTGCAAAGAGTGATTATGTATGAGTGATAGTGAAAGTATTGAATAATAATGAAATTTTTTTTTGGAGGTTTCTTTCTTTTTGGGTCACCCTACCTTGGTGGGAAACGGCCAATGTGTTAAATAAGTAAATTATATATAATACATATATAATATATACTGTATATATATATATATATATATATATATATATATATATATATATATATATATATATATATATATATATATACATACATAAATAATTTTTTTTTTTCTTCAACAAGTCGGCCGTCTCCCACCGAGGCAGGGTGACCCAAAAAAGAAAGAAAATCCCCAAAACGAAAATACTTTCAATCATCATTCAACACTTTCACCACACTCGCACATTATCACTGTTTTTGCAGAGGTGCTCAGAATACAACAGTTTAGAAGCATACACATATAAAGATACACAACATATCCCTCCAAACTGCCAATATCCCAAACCCCTCCTTTAAAGTGCAAGCATTGTACTTCCCATTTCCAGGACTCAAGTCCGACTATATGAAAATAAACGGTTTCAATGAATCCCTTCACTAAATATTACCCTGCTCACACTCCAACAGATCGTCAGGTCCCAAGTACCATTCGTCTCCATTCACTCCTATCTAACACGCTCACGCACGCTTGCTGGAAGTCCAAGCCCCTTGCCCACAAAACCTCCTTTACCCCCTCTCTTCAACCCTTTCGAGGACGACCCCTACCCCGCCTTCCTTCCCCTATAGATTTATATGCTTTCCATGTCATTCTACTTTGATCCATTCTCTCTAAATGACCAAACCACCTCAACAACCCCTCTTCTGCCCTCTGACTAATACTTTTATTAACTCCACACCTTTTCCTAATTTCCACACTCCGAATATTCTGCATAATATTTACACCACACATTGCCCTTAAACAGGACATCTCCACTGCCTCCAACCGTCTCCTCGCTGCTGCATTTACCACCCAAGCTTCACACCCATATAAGAGTGTTGGTACTACTATACTTTCATACATTCCCTTCTTTGCCTCCATAGATAACGTTTTTTGACTCCACATATACCTCAACGCACCACTCACCTTTTTTCCCTCATCAATTCTATGATTAACCTCATCCTTCATAAATCCATCCGCCGACACGTCAACTCCCAAGTATCTGAAAACATTCACTTCTTCCATACTCCTCCTCCCCAATTTGATATCCAATTTTTCTTTATATTTATATTTATATTTATTTTTATATTTATATATATACATATTATATTATTCAACACATCGGCAAGAATTCACAAATGTACGACAGTGTACGCAAGTAAAACACAGCAGGTGGAAGAGCTTAAGGCCTTGGTCGAGCCCCTAACTTTTGATGAAGTTTTCACACTGAAAGTCCTAAAGCTCTATTTTCTAATCTCCCCTCTGTGGCTTACTGTATTTGCACACACAGATTGAAGGATCATTTAAATTATGCTATCATTGCAATTCTGGCAAAACAGCTGTTGAATGAATGTTGATGAATGTGTTTCCTTGTATGAGGTCACCTTACCCTGGAAGGACATACATACATAGATATATGTAATATTTATTTAAGGAAGATACATTATATCATAAATGATCAGTCTAGCGAATATCAAGGAAAAAGATCAAAATATATTTATGTACTAAAAAAACTGAAAGACAGAGCATCACTGATTCTAGATACTTAAGAAGAGACTGAAATAAACTGATACAATGACACTCAGACCGAAAGACACTCAGTGTGACTATATTAAGCGATAGTTCGATATAGTCATTGCAAATTTTAAAAAAAACGAGATTCATTACTACTACATTAAGAGGGATATCGAAAAGGATTACCTTCAATTGGATTTTTAGTTACAAAGATTAACTGTGTATTAAAAAGACAAAAAAATGCTTTCTACAACTGTTAAGGAATAGATTGAGATTCTCGGCACTACGTCCTCAGTAGACCGGGCAAGGAACTAGGTGGGCATATATGGAATAAGGAGAGAGGCAGGTAAAGTCAATATTGCCATTGCTAACAATGTTAGGGAACATACAGTAACACACTTCTTTCACACAAATATGCATGCTAAAACTGAAATATTTTCATGTAAATACAGCATATATTTCTATGAATGAAAGATTGTGCAATTCGTGTGAGCAAGTGTGTGTGTGTAGGTTGTGTAAGTAAAAATGGTGTGTAAGAGGAGCATATGTTGTCAGGGAACCATTTACACAACTGCCTACACCAATGTAGATGAATGATGATACAACTAGAACTTTCTTAAGTACACAAAGTCATGCCCTCCTTGCTCACTCTTGTAGATATGTCATACATACATGTACACATTACACACAAACAAATTATGTCTACCACAAAATCATTCGATATGACACCCTTATTTTTGTGTTCAAAATAGGAGGATGGCTGATGATTAAATATGAAAGCACTGGAAAATGGAATAGGAGAGATCTTTCAAAAATTACAAGAATTGCCTTCAAGGAAGGTGTTTGAGACAGTGACATAGGTGATGGATTTAGAGAGCACTCTCAACCCAGCACATAACATTGTTGTTCTCATTAATTCAATCATCTACCCACCAAAGTACATTTTCTCAATGGAGTGAATTTATTTTTGTAAACATATTCTACCACTTCAAACCTATTAATGAATCTGATTAACTCAATGCAACAGTTACTAACCACACAAAAAGAGAGCACAAAACCTAGGATCACGGCAGCAGTGTTGTTTGACACACATGCACATTTAATGCATATTTTTAATATAATCAGGAAGCCCCATTAACCACATGAAAACACTGCATTCAACTTTAAAAGAATCACAATACCATTATTATTTTAATCTCCACCTCTGATGAAAAAATGTCCATGATCAGACATGGAGAATATTGCTTGCACCTTGCAAGAGGCAAAAGCAGGGAGGATATGAGTATGTTAACACTACCCAGGCTACAACATTTACCTGACTACAATTTTCACATGGCTACAACACTCACCTGGCTGTAACAACTTCCTGGCACCAATCACTTGGCCACAACCACAGGTTACAATTGCCTGGCTACAACAAAAATCATTTGACTGCAATAATCATCTGACTACAACAACAACACTTGCCAGATTAGAAAAACACAACTGAAACAAAAAATTCCCTGGCCATCTGGCTATGGAAGGTATTTGGGTATAACAGTCACCTGCCACTCGTTCTCATAAACATTCCCTTGGTTATTCTTGAGGAAAGGCAAATAAAATCCAGAAACTTCATGTCAGAATTGACAATTTCCAAACAGGAACCCTCTCCTCTCATCTGCAGAGTCACTCAATCAAGTGGATGTGTAGCGTGTAAATGTGGACATAAGTGCATAAGTATATTTGAAAAATGTGTGTAGAACAGGGTGTATCATATTAAAAATGTGAGTAAAACAGCATATGTTATGTGTACAGAATAACGAGGGAAAAGATAAGAATGCAGCAGACACACAAGTGATAGGGTGGGAATATGTACTCTCTTAGGGTAATAGGGTGGATGTACTCTCATAGGGTAATAGAGTGGAAGGATGTACTTTCATATACTGATAGAGATTCTGGTGATAGGATGGTTATATTCCAGGATGGAAGGTGGGAAAGGTTATGGTGGAAAGCTGTTGTATGGCCAGGATGAAAGGCTGTGGTATGGTCAAGGTGGTAGGGTTGGAGTCTCTGGTCTACTGGAGACGCTCGCTGTGTGTTCGTCACTACGGGTTTAGCTGCACGGGGCATTGCGGAGCGTGGCGGGGCTGTACGAGGCTGACTAACCCGGCGTTGGTCTTGATCCTCAGTAGGCGAGACTTGAGCCCGCGACGAGGCAGGGCTCGCGGCCAGTCGGGATCAACCTGACCAAGCACACTAGGAGCCGGGTCAGGGCTGGACGGGCCGCTGAAGGACGGGCTGACTCGGAATGGGTGACGAAGGGCCGGACTCACGCCACGATCACCAATGGAATTAGTTGAGACGCCGGCTCGCCCGGGGTGGTTCCCAATTGCCACAGGGCTGGGGATGGCCCCAGGCTCCTGGCTCCCTACTAGCATGGGGGCAGGCCCAGAGGTGCCCCCTGGGTCAGGGGTAGCCAGGCCCGCCACCCTAGACATCTCCGTTACCTGCTCAGTAAAGTGTCCGGGCCGGGTGAAGGTGGGGTCAAGCAGTGGCAGCGCCTGTAGCCACACATCGTGGCTCTGGTTACCCCTGTGGCAGCCACCTGGTTACTGTGGGCTTCACTCATCCTACTTCACACTCATTGATTCATATGCAGGCTCACCCCTCACACTGTCTCATCATCACTCACTCTTTCCTTGCACTCTCGCTCTTGCACTGCTGTCTCATCCTCACACTGCCATGTGACGTTGTCACTGCTCTCATCCTCTGTCTCTTTCTCACACTGCTGTGTGGCCCATCATACTTCTGTCTGACCCCTCACACTATCCTCAAATATACATTCAAAGGTGCTCTTAGCTTCCAAATCATTTGTGACAGAAAGCAAATATTTATGTTGCAAAAACCATACAGTGCAAAAGGATTAACACCAAAAAAAAAAAGTACTTCACTGTAACTCAACAACTGTTCATATTTTTCAACAGTAATTTTTAATTTAACCCATAATTTATACCAGATGCAGTATATTCATAAGATATCAAGGAATTTCCATATTTTAATTCATGAGTAGGAAAGAGCTCATATTAATATAATTTTATGAATCACTGTTCAACAAGTGTTAATGAACAGTTTTTTTAAGTTTGCTGAGTTACATAGTATACTCTTACCTGCATAGCTGAGGACACTGGGAGCACTCCAGTGTATAGCTCTGTTCCCACTTATAAAAATACTTTGGAGAAATACAATGCTCCAGTATCCTTTCTTACCTTCCTTCCTCTAAAACAGATTAGAATATTTTAAAGTGTTTCATGAAAATCAAAATAATATAATGTAATGCCTCTTTTCAAAGCTAACTAATATCTTACAATTTAGAAAACTACTAAGAATACTGTACATGCTTTTTATTCTTTCTCCAGCTGATAGTTTGGACTGAAATACACTTATTCCACAAATTATACAAGTGTAGGGTGTTCTATGGCACACTTGAATTAAAAAGCACAATTTTGGTGCCATAAAATGCAATATTATGAAACCATAAATTGCAAAAATCAATGCATCTGCATGGACTCTGAAAAACTTACATTTATCATTAGAAAAGTTATCGAGATAATTAAATTTACTTGTTAGAACCCCTCAAGGAAGGTTCCTTGATGTTGGTGAGGGGCTCTTGATTTAGGGAATTGGATCTGTGCTCCAGTTCCCCAAATTAAGCCTGAATGCCTTCCACATCCCCCCCCCCCAGGCGCTGTATAATCCTCCGGGTTTAGCGCTTCCCCCTTGATTATAATAATAATAATACTTGTTAGAATTCATGGCATTATGAATGAACTTAGAAACAGTGGCACTTAGTCTATGTTGAACAGTGTAGTGTTAACTGGTGTAGCACTATGATATAGGCATCACTTGCTCAGTAAGTTAAGGCACTGTTGGGTATATTTATGTAGATGAGGGGGGGAGAGAGAGAGAGGCAATTTTGAATTAGTGAGGCTCTCAACATGCCTATTTCCTCTAACCAATATGGTATTCCATACCCAGTGATCAAATGTCTGCAGCTATGGTATGAAATTATTATTATTATTATTATTATTATTATTATTATTATTATCAGAATGGATAAGTGCAAAACTAGTGATCATACAGTGCCTGGGGAATGAGAAATAATCAGGACTGGTCCAAGGAGGAGAAGGATAGGCCCTATGGATCGTAAGCCCTTTATCAGCATCAAGGTGATACTTTGAGAACCAAGACACAAAACTATTGGTGGTGTACTTGTAGTGTTGATCATGACAGTGATGTGGTGATTGCTCTTTCTAACTATACTTTTACTGCAAGTACCTATACCTTTACTGCCCATAATTAAATAAATCTTATTAAGGAAACATTAAAGAATTGCATTCACTGACATGAACTGCTTTAGGGGAATCTAAAACTGAAATTAACAAGACATTATTTGTTCTGGGTACAAGATGAGTATGATGAAGGATAAACATATTACAATGTATGAGTTCAGTTCAATCATAATATCTCTCATTGTGTTTGACTGTATTTGCTCACACTTACTGTTACTGTATTTGCTCACACCTACTGTTACTGTATTTACTCACAGCTACTGCTACTGTATTTACTCACAGCTACTGTTACTGTATTTGCTCACACCTACTGTTACTGCATTTATTCACACTTACTGTTTTTACTCATCCCTACTGTTATTGTATTTGCTCATACCTATTGTTACTGTATCTACTCACATTTACTGTTACTGAAGTAGTCTTGAGTGCAATAGTCTGTATGTACTCAAGATCATTCCAAGAATTGTATTTGGCCTGATTATACATTTTGGACTTACTATTATAGTCATTGGGAAGTGCTAAACCTGAAAGGGTCATATACTGCCTGGGGAATGGGAAGAAATCAGACTTAGTTTAAGGATGGGGATGATATCTCCAATTCCCTGGATCAAGAGTCCTTCACCAGCATCAAGGATTTACCCCTTCCTCATCAAGTTGCTTGTGTGACTTGAATTAATGACTTGTTATAGCTAATCAAAGCTGCCCAACATACTGGACAATGTCAGTGTCTGTTTTCCTCTAACAAAAGAAATATTATATGGAAGTAAGCTGCTTTGACCTTTTTGGGTCATCCTAAGTAATTTACACTATATATGATAATTGTACTAATGTGTACCTGTGCCTAAATAAACTTACTTGTGAATAAAAACATGGAAGATAAAATTAAAAGTTAAAGGACTACAATTTGATGAGAGCAGTGCTAATGCAAGGCCAATAGTATGAACAATAGTTAACTAGTCAAGACTTTTAATCTTCACTGCAGTATGCAATTTTTAATTTCATCTGACATCCCCAGGCTAAGATATTTCCTTTGTACTGGAATTCTAACTTTAAGAAATACACTTGCAATATCATTTACTCTAATTTTTAGTGTGTTCTAATATCTGTTAAGAAAATGCCACCTAAAATTTATTTCATGGCATATGATCAATAATGAAGATGGCTAAACAGGAGAGTTCAGTTACTAAAGACTTCACATGTTGCTAGCTGTGATAGCGATAGTCACTAGCTATAATGACAGTCACTAGCCATGATAGTGGTAGTCATTAGCTATGATAATGGTAGTCACTAGCTATGATAGTGGTAGTCACTAGCTATAATAGTGACAGCCACTAGCTATGATAGTAACAGTCATTAGCTATGACAGCAATAGTCATTAGCTATGATAGTGATATTTAGGAAAATATTATGTCAATATGGTCCTCAACTCTACATTTCTTTCACCATAAATTACATAGGAAAATAGATAAAAGATTACAATAATATTTCGACTTTATGATGAAATTTAAGATAATTACCCAGCATGAAGGGAGCACATCTGTAACTTGTATTCATTTATTTACTTTTCAGTACTGGTATTTAGTATCAGTGATTATTTGTACATTTACTCATTCAGCAACAGCTATTTATTTACAAATTTATTTATCATATCATATTCATATTTGAATTATGATGGGTTTGTCAGAATATAACCCCATCATAAGTTGACGAACACCTGTATTTAATTTATAGCATTCAATGTTGTTGCTAATAAACTGATGCTAAGATAATGAGACATACTCAAGGGGTGCACATCTATTCACAATTTATTTTAATACTGGGGAAACATTCGGCAGTTTCTAATTATTTGGCACTTTGCTAGTTTCTGATTTGTTAATTATTATTGCTAGTGAGAATGCAATTTTTTACACTTCTAGCTGTCATTTCATCCAGTTCTCTAAGGTCCTGAAATGGAGCCTTTGTGGCAAAAACTGTTTCTCTCATAGTGGAATGTAAGTACTGTGCAGTGCTGAAGGCAATGGTGACAACTTGAAGCCATTTCTTTATTGCTAATTGTCATTCTTTCATTGTTGCTAGAGTTTTGAATTAATCTTAGTCTGCCCAAAATGCCTAGTCATGCTAGGTGTGATAGTGGCCCTCTCTGTAATTAGTATTTTATAATACGTAAATCACACAATATCCCATAATATATAAACCCCGCCTTGTAATCTTTATAAAGAATAAACTTGATTTGATTTGATTTGAAAGTTTCTATTGTTGCTTTAACCATTCTTCTCTTCCTCCTGGATGAAAGTTCTATTCCAAATATTGCAATCCAGACATCCAAAGTTATTTCTGCTCTCAAGTTGCCGTGTGAATTAAACCCAGATTTACTCAGTGATAATATCCAGATCCTTTAAAGATGCATACAGGGATAATTCCTCCCTTTTTTTAGAATATACAGTGCAACCTCGGCTTATGAATTTAATCCGTTCCCTGACCTTGTTCGTATCCTGATTTGTTTGTATGCCGAGTCAATTTTCCTCATTTAAATTAACTGAAAAGCCATTAATCCATTCCAGCAGAATTCTTTTTCTCAGAAGGTACGACAAAATACACTTCAATGTGCAGATGAATGGTTCAGAGAACCGACATGTTGATAAATTAGACACATGTGCAACTCTTGAGTATCTTTATTGAGGAAACGTTTCACCACACAGTGGTTTCATCAGTCCATACAAAGGAGAATCGTGAAGAGCAGCAGGAGAATGAGGTAATCAGTCCCTCAACCTTGAGTCGATGTGGTCAGTCCATCAATCTTGAATAGAATACAGCATATGAGCGGAGAAGTGGCTTATATACCGTAGGCAGGAGAGGTGCAGCAGTCGTAGGTGTCACATTTGTCCATGTGGAAGTAGGTCGTGCTCAAGGGTTAGGCAAGCGAAGAATTTCCAAGTATTAAGATCCCAAGAAGTTGCAGTGTCTGACAGGAATGTAGATGAATGTTGGTTCTCTGAACCTCTGCACCTCTCCTGCCTACGGTATATAAGCCACTTCTCAACTCATATGCTGTATTCTATTCAAGATTGATGGACTGACCACATCGACTCAAGGTTGAGGGACTGATTACCTCATTCTCCTGCTGCTCTTCACGATTCTCCTTTGTATGGACTGATGAAACCACTGTGTGGTAAAACGTTTCCTCAATAAAGATACTCAAGAGTTGCACATGTGTCTAATTTATCAACACTTCAATGTGACACTAATATCAACTCTGGGGATTATTTATCTATTACAATTCATCTAAAATGACTAAATACACAATATAAATGTAACACAGAAACATGATATATACTATAAAATGAATGAAATAGGCCATATGGTGAGTGATGCTGGCAGTGGCAGCAGCATCTGCCATTTCCTCTCCCACTGACTATAGTATCTTCCCATGCTCTTATTATAAGAGAAAACAGAGCGTTTGTGAGGCTAACTGCACTAGATCACAGTTTCATAAGGAAAATGCTGAAACAATGTACTGTACATAACTTATAAATAAGAAACAGAGAATGCAATGAAATAAAGTGGTTATTGTATGTATAATATAGTACACACTTACCTTGGAGCAAATGCTGGCAGAGCTTGAGGGTGGTGAAGTTAGTTTCATGTCATCCTTTTTCTATTAATCGCTAAACTTACTTGCTACACTTAATGCTACATTTTATCGCTGAACTTAAATGCTACAATTGTTTTCTTTATTTTTCATTCACTTTGCTTTTCACTTGCTACACTCTTAATTAGTATCATACATATGGTAGATGCATTAAGCTGGTACTGCCTGGCCGAGTTCATAACCCCACACCCAGAGAGTCACCAATTTCTGTTTTGAAGCATTTGGCACAAAAATATGAAAAAAATTATGAAAAACGTCTAAAAATTACAACAAAAGTACAGTGGACCCCTGGTATACGATATTAATCCGTTCCTGAGAGCTCATCGTATGCCAAAATTATCGGAAGGCGAATTAATTTTCCCCATAAGAAATAATGGAAATCAAATTAATCTTTGCAAGACACCCAAAAGTACTATGAAAAAAAAAGTTTTACCACATGAAATATTAAGTTTAATGCACACAAACTGAAGAAGACATGCACAGTTTGTAGTACTCTACTAAATAGAATACATGACACTTACCTTTAATGAAGATCTGGTGATGATTGATGGGCTGGGAGGAGGGGAGAGTGTCGAAGTTGTAAATGTTTAGAAGGGGAATCCCCTTCCATTAGGGCTTGAGGTAGCAAGTCCTTTCCCGGGGTTACTTGCTTTCTTCTTTTAATGCCACTAGGACCAGCTTGAGAGCCACTGGACCTCTGTCGCACAACAAATCTGTCCATAGAGGTCTGTACCTCCCGTTCCTTTAAGATTTGCCTAAAATGGGCCACAACATTGTCATTGTAATAGTCACCAGCATGGCTTGCAATAGCTGTGTTAGGGCGATTTCCATCCATAAAGGTTTGCAGTTCAACCCACTTTGCACACATTTCCTTAATTTTTGAAGTAGGCACAATGGATTCCACAACTGGCATAGGCTTCTCAGGGTTAGCCCCGAACCCTTCAAAATCTTTCATAATTTCCATACTAATTCTCACCCTTTTTACCACAGGGTTGGCACTAGAAGCTTTCTTGGGGCCCATTGTGATTTATTTTGCAGAAGCAAGCACCAAAAACACTGTGATAATATGGAATGTACCGAATGTATGCTTAGATGCGAGCGCACTGGCTGGCTTGTAAACACTGGCATGCATGGGGCAGTTCAGGCCACATGTAAACGCGTCCTGGACAAATCACATGTGGCGGGTTTTTTAATGAGTGGGGATTAGATTAGATTTTGCCACCGAAGTGGCTAGTTTATTGTGCACCCCATATCCATCCTGTGGACAGTAGCGTGAGAGCATATGGATACACAAAAGGCCTAGAAACTAGGCCCCAAAGGGTTAACAGGAATACATATGGATTTATATCTACATATCTATAGTTCACTTATCTGTTACAAGCAAATTTAGGAAATTTGCTTAGTATATCTGGTATCTTATTTTCATTAATAAGATATCTTGACATGTCACATAGGTTATTATACTGTCTGTCTCTGTATTCCTCAATAAGTGGACAATTAAACACATAGTGTTCAAGAGAGTGACCATATGCCTGATCACATAGTTTACATTTAGTTTGATCATCATCTGTGTGTCTCCCAAACTGCCAGAAGTACTTGTAACCAAGCCTAAGCCTGGCCACTACAACATCAGTCAGTCTGTTCACATTGCAAGTTGCTCCATAAACATACTTATCTATGTTCCTGTTATCATAGTGGGTTATAGATCTACTCAGGCTTCTAACTGCATTCCTATAACAATCATTTTCATTATTTACTTCTCTCCTAATATTATTCCTAATGCTAGACACAGTTATACCAAAGTTATATTCTACATTCTCCTTCTGGGTACTCTTCTTGGCTAACATATCAACTTTATCATGAAGGAGTAATCCAATGTGTGATGGGATCCATAGCAATTGTACATTAATTCCTTTGTCCCTAATTTTTGAGTATCTATACCTGGCTTCCCCAATGAGCATGTTGTTGGAGTCATTATATGAGTCAAGAGCCTTCAATGATGACATAGAATCAGTTATGATGATCGTATGCCGGGGGTCCACTGTATTATTGTTATGGTATGCATCCCTATTATATTGTACTATTATTATAATTATTATTATTAATACATATGTATTATTATTATTATTAGTATGTACGTATTATAATTATTATTATTAGTAGTATGTACGTATTATAATAACTATTATTAGTATTAGTACGTACATATTATTCTAAAATATTATTATTATTATTATTACTAATTTAAGGAACTGGAGCATAAATCCAATTACCTATATCAAGAGCCCCTCACCACGTATGCACTAATAATAATAATTATAATACAATAACAGTAATAATCCTCGGTGGGATACAGCCGGTGTGTTGAAAGAAAGAACAGTAATAATATGTAATAACAGTAAGGAGAAATTCAGAAGGCTGCCAATAGTTGGCACCACGATCAGCAAAACATTAGTAACCAATACTACTCTTTAGACTCAAGTAGTCTATAAGTATTAGGTTAAGTCTGCCTGAAATGCCTCGGTATGATAGTGGCTCTCTTTGCTCCAATCATATTATATGTAAACACACATTGTAACCTTTGCAAAGAAATAAATATTTTATTTATTTATTTAAGGAACCTTCCTTGAGGGAGAAGTTCACATCCTGAAATTTCGTTCATATCCAGAAGCAAAAAATCGACTGAGCAACTGTTCATATCCTGAAAAATTCGCATGGTGGGGCATTCGAAAGCCGAGGTTCCAGTGTACTTTGGACATTTGTATAAAAATTTATTTCATCCTGCTGAACTTATTTGCCATCTGGGTATTTTAATTTAAATTATTGGCCTCCCTGGTTATCCAACTAGATGTGACTGTGTCCCCTTGGCCCAATTCACTACTGTTTACTCCTTAACCTACCCTCTCCATCCTCACTTGGAGTCACATGTTTTAACCATTGTGAAATTCCTCCCAACCTTGCATGTACCACACATTTTTGAACAAGCATATACACATCTTAAAGTTGTTCCAAAGTTCTGTTAACTCTTAATTCTAGGTTCTCCCTCATAAAGCTTTTCATTAATTCAAATAGCTTTGTTGTGCGAGTTTGAGCTTACACCCCATGTTTTGACAATGTGAGAAAGAGAGAGAAAATGAGAAAATGGGGAAAGGGAGAGGAGGGTGATAGGGAAGGGAGGGAGGGAAGGAAGATACTTGGACACACTATGAGACTCTCAAGGTTTTAGTTTAAGAGACCTTAATTAGGCTTCTGGTCAGTTTCCCCTTATAAATTTGAATGATATTAACCATTGCATAATATCACTTTTCAAATTCTGAAATATTTTAATTGCTCTTAGAAATTTTATGATAATTGTTATTCATACAAGTACAACTCTGGAAATACTTAAATTCAAACAAATTTCACATTGTTTTGTTATACTTCAGAAACTTTAAGCAAAGCTGTTTTTTTTTTTATTATTATTATGCTGTATAATACTGTACTGTACATACAGTATCCATTTTCTGATACCTGCAAAAGTTATTAATAATGCTAATTATATATTATACGTGCTCAAACACTTAACCGAACTTCAGAGTCTATTACAGCCTCTCCTCACTTAACGACGGAGTTCCATTCCAGAGACCACATTGGTAAATGAATTCGTCGCTAAGTGAGGAGCATACTATAATGGTAGTGGGTTTGTGTCAACTGTCTTTGATATTGTTTTAATGTCACCTTCGCACTATTTATAACATTTCTGATAGATTTTTAAATGTTTATACAGTAGTGTATTATGTATTCCAATAAACAGAATAGATAGGTATGCATACTGGTCAGAGAGCCCGTTGTAAGTCCGAGTCATCGATAAATGAATACATTGCTACGTGAGGAGAGGCTGTATTAACTAAATTTAGATTTACAGCTCAAAAATTAACAAAAAAAATAAGTGCTGTAGAATGTTTTTAGAAATTTTGCTATCCTATAAAAATTAGAAAAGGAATTTTTCTCAAAAGAAAAAAAAAAAAGGGTACTGGATATTGTTAGCATTCAACAGGAACCCATCTGTGTCAACAAAATTACACTGGAGTGCCTCCCAGTATAAACATTTAAGGGATTGCATCAGAACTCGCTTACTCGAAATACAATGCTGCATAAAACTTCAAGAAATACATTTCTGTACATTATACACAACTACTGAGTGAAGAATTGTGTTGATCGAGCTTTTATTAGTGATCAGTAGCTATCAATAAGCACATAATACATTTCGGATAAGCGAGCTTATCTGAATTCTTAAAGAAAAGTTCATTAATAGCCAAAGGCTCCTAACATTAAATAAAAAGTACAATCTATAAAGTAGCTATATGGAACTATTGTCAGAGTATTTACCAAGTTCAGTAATATGTTAAGGGTGTACAT
Organism: Cherax quadricarinatus; assembly: GCF_038502225.1. Classification (NCBI taxonomy): domain Eukaryota; kingdom Metazoa; phylum Arthropoda; class Malacostraca; order Decapoda; family Parastacidae; genus Cherax; species Cherax quadricarinatus. The sequence continues at coordinate 8,802,066 of NC_091321.1, forward strand.
GTATATGCAAGACTCTCAGGGTGGGAGAAATTGACTGGTAAAACTGAACTAAACCCAGGGCAATTCTTGACATTTTATTAAGCTGAAATTTCATAATTGTGTCAAATAAGGCTCATGCTTGAAGTCTTTAGGATGGTAATATTTATAAATAATTATAATCATAAAGAAGTGCTAATAAATGAGACTTGGTAAAAGGTTCCCATAACTGACTTTATTAAGAGTTCATAAGATAAAGCATTTTAGAAGTCGACACCACTCAGCTACTGTGACATTTGTGTTTACTTCTGCCAAAAAGTAAACAAAATGATTATCAATATGTAAACTAAGTTTCAAATGGGTTTTAATATATTTTTCTTTACAGTCATGCAATTAAATTTTACTAGAGTTAAGATTTATATAATCTTTAATATAATCATAATATAATCTTTAAAGTTAGTATATACATGTTTTTGCTCACAGATTGTGTTCATTTATAAAATAAAAAAAAAAATTCTTAAATTTATTCTACATTGACAATGTTATTAGATATTAATGATGCAATGTATGAAAACTAACCTTAAGAAAAACATTAAACACAGCACTGACTGCAAGTATACAGGGGTTTCATTAAGAATTCATATCAGGAAGTTTCAAAATTCTATGTCGTATTTTTAATGGCATTACCTTGATGTACATTCCTAGAAAGTTGTTATTGTGTTTTATGAACTGCCAGACGCTTCCACATACACAGACAGTATTGGTGCAACGTTCGTATTAATAGCCTTAATTCGTTTAATTTAATTTTAAACGAATACATTTTAATCCTTCCAGCACCAACCTTTACATAATTTGTTGTAAACACTGACACCGGGGGGAGGGCATTTTGCAGACCACATATACAAGGCTGTGATTCGTGAATGTCCAACCATGGAACAAGAAAAACCATCGATTGTGCATTATGATTTTCAAGTTTTTAATACTTTACTCTGCTTTTATTACTTTAAATGAAGCAATTTGAATCTGAATAGTCATGCGCAAAGATTCTACTCCTACTTATCACTACACTATACAGTACTCCAGGTACAGTAGTTTGAGTAACATCAGTGAGCTGCTATTATTAATGCAATGAGAAGCTAATGCAGATTAGCATCTGCACCAAAAAATGCATATGAATAATGTAAGGTATACATCATTTTCTGACTCTCTGAAATGCCCTCTCTACAAATACTTCTGTACAATTTCTAGATGTAATATTAATTAAAAAGGAATTTTATTGGACACTCCATGAAAACATTTTTGGAGAGTATTGTTGTAAGTGTGAGATTTATCATATTTCAGTACTGCCTTAATGAAACCCATGTAAATATATTTGAAAATAAAGTAAGGAAAAATGCTACAATCTTTTTAACATGAAGCAAAGCCTGATAATACTTTTCTAAACTAGTATTTACAATTTAAGAAAAGTTTAACAATATTTTATGCATTAGGATTTAGTGCCTTAATAGCACTTAACCAGAGTAACTGGATTTGGTAATTTTTGAGTTGGAACCAAGGATACTTAGAATGGGAGGTTCCCTTACATACTCTTACCATCATAAAGCAAAGCTAGTCCTAAGAAGAGGTAAACTGCTGTCTATACCCTCTGTTGCCTTTCTCTTCCTAGCCTCCAACACCAGACAAAGAATTATTTAATCAAAATTATTACACTAAGTACATTATACTGAAAAATAAAAAGCATTTCTAACCAACAAAAACCATTCTGAAGTCTAGTAAGATTGAGAGATTTAATCTGAGAAGTGGAGAAATATTGCACAATGTTTTGGCTGATAACCAAGACATAATAGGATCGATTCCATAGCACTGCTTTTACAGACAGTATACTTACATGTAACAACAGTTGGGCTTCCTGCAACACATCTATAACTAGTGATACACAGGCTGCACCATATATTCTTAACGAACATACAAAATTTCTCAAATCTAAGCATGACAAACTACTTACTCTTCATTATTAATCCTCAATACTAAATGCCGGGAGCAATGGGCTAGTAACCCCTTCTCCTGTAAACATTTACTAAACAGATGATTGCTGATGTTATGAATGAAAAGAAGTTGGATGTCCTGGCCCTAAGCGAAACGAAGCTGAAGGGGGTAGGGGAGTTTCGGTGGGGGGAAATAAATGGGATTAAATCTGGAGTATCTGAGAGAGTTAGAGCAAAGGAAGGGGTAGCAGTAATGTTGAAGGATCAGTTATGGAAGGAGAAAAGAGAATATGAATGTGTAAATTCAAGAATTATGTGGATTAAAGTAAAGGTTGGATGCGAAAAGTGGGTCATAATAAGCGTATATGCACCTGGAGAAGAGAGGAATGTAGAGAAGAGAGAGAGATTTTCGGAGATGTTAAGTGAATGTATAGGAGCCTTTGAACCAAGTGAGAGAGTAATTGTGGTAGGGGATCTGAATGCTAAAGTAGGAGAAACTTTTAGAGAGGGTGTGGTAGGTAAGTTTGGGGTGCCAGGTGTAAATAAAAATGGAAGCCCTTTGATTGAACTTTGTACAGAAAGGGGTTTAGTTATAGGTAATACATATTTTAAGAAAAAGAGGATAAATAAGTATACAAGATATGATGTAGGGCAAAATGACAGTAGTTTGTTGGATTATGTATTGGTAGATAAAAGACTGTTGAGTAGACTTCAGGATGTACATGTTTACAGAGGGGCCACAGATATATCAGATCACTTTCTAGTTGTAGCTACACTGAGAGTAAAAGGTAGATGAGATACAAGGAGAATAGAAGCATCAGGGAAGAGAGAGGTGAAGGTTTATAAACTAAAAGAGGAGGCAGTTAGGGTAAGATATAAACAGCTATTGGAGGATAGATGGGCTAATGAGAGCATAGGAAATGGGGTCGAAGAGGTATGGGGTAGGTTTAAAAATGTAGTGTTAGAGTGTTCAGCAGAAGTTTGTGGTTACAGGAAAGTTGGTGCGGGAGGGAAGAGGAGCGATTGGTGGAATGATGATGTAAAGAGAGTAGTAAGGGAGAAAAAGTTAGCATATGAGAAGTTTTTAAAAAGTAGAAGTGATGCAAGGAGGGAAGAGTATATGGAGAAAGAGAGAGAGGTTAAGAGAGTGGTGAAGCAATGTAAAAAGAGAGCAAATGAGAGAGTGGGTGAGATGTTATCAACAAATTTTGTTGAAAATAAGAAAGTTTTGGAGTGAGATTAACAAGTTAAAGAAGCCTAGAGAACAAATGGATTTGTCAGTTAAAAATAGGAGAGGAGAGTTATTAAATGGAGAGTTAGAGGTATTGGGAAGATGGAGGGAATATTTTGAGGAATTGTTAAATGTTGATGAAGATAGGGAAGCTGTGATTTCGTGTATAGGGCAAGGAGGAATAACATCTTGTAGGAGTGAGGAAGAGCCAGTTGTGAGTGTGGGGAAAGTTCGTGAGGCAGTAGGTAAAATGAATGGGGGTAAGGCAGCTGGGATTGATGGGATAAAGACAGAAATGTTAATAGCAGGTGGGGATATAGTTTTGGAGTGGTTGGTGCAATTATTTAATAAATGTATGGAAGAGGGTAAGGTACCTAGGGATTGGCAGAGAGCATGCATAGTTCCTTTGTATAAAGGCAAAGGGGACAAAAGAGAGTGCAAAAATTATAGGGGGATAAGTCTGTTGAGTCTACCTGGTAAAGTGTATGGTAGAGTTATTATTGAAAGAATTAAGAGTAAGATGGAGAATAGGATAGCAGATGAACAAGGAGGCTTTAGGAAAGGTAGGGGTGTGTGGACCAGGTGTTTACAGTGCAACATATAAGTGAACAGTATTTAGATAAGGCTAAAGAGGTCTTTGTGGCATTTATGGATTTGGAAAAGGCATATGACAGGGTGGATAGGGGGGCAATGTGGCAGATGTTGCAGGTGTATGGTGTAGGAGGTAGGTTACTGAAAGCAGTGAAGAGTTTTTACGAGGATAGTGAGGCTCAAGTTAGAGTATGTAGGAAAGAGGGAAATTATTTCCCAGTAAAAGTAGGCCTTAGACAAGGATGTGTGATGCCACCGTAGTTGTTTAATATATTTATAGATGGGGTTGTAAGAGAAGTAAATGCGAGGGTCTTGGCAAGAGGTGTAGAGTTAAAAGATAAAGAATCACACAAAGTGGGAGTTGTCACAGTTGCTCTTTGCTGATGACACTGTGCTCTTGGGAGATTCTGAAGAGAAGTTGCAGAGATTGGTGGATGAATTTGGTAGGGTGTGCAAAAGAAGAAAATTAAAAGTGAATACAGGAAAGAGTAAGGTTATGAGGATAACAAAAAGATTAGGTGATGAAAGATTGGATATCAGATTGGAGGGAGAGAGTATGGAGGAGGTGAATGTATTCAGATATTTGGGAGTGGACGTGTCAGCGGATGGGTCTATGAAAAATGAGGTGAATCATAGAATTGATGAGGGGAAAAGGGTGAGTGGTGTACTTAGCAGTCTGTGGAGACAAAGAACTTTGTCCTTGGAGGCAAAGTGGGGAATGTATGAGAGTATAGTTTTACCAACGCTCTTATATGGGTGTGAAGCATGGGTGATGAATGTTGCAGCGAGGAGAAGGCTGGAGGCAGTGGAGATGTCATGTCTGAGGGCAATGTGTGGTGTGAATATAATGCAGAGAATTCGTAGTTTGGAAGTTAGGAGATGCGGGATTACCAAAACTGTTGTCCAGAGGGCTAAGGAAGGGTTGTTGAGGTGGTTCGGACATGTAGAGAGAATGGAGCAAAACAGAGTGACTTCAAGAGTGTATCAGTCTGTAGTGGAAGGAAGGTGGGGTAGGGGTCAGCTTAGGAAAGGTTGGAGGGAGGGGGTAAAGGAGGTTTTGTGTGCGAGGGGCTTGGACTTCCAGCAGGCATGCGTGAGCGTGTTTGATAGGAGTGAATGGAGACAAATGGTTTTTAATACTTGACGTGCTGTTGGAGTGTGAGCAAAGTAACATTTATGAAGAGGTTCAGGGAAACCGGCAGGCCGGACTTGAGTCCTGGAGATGGGAAGTACAGTGCCTGCACTCTGAAGGAGGGGTGTTAATGTTGCAGTTTAAAAACTGTAGTGTAAAGCACCCTTCTGGCAAGACAGTGATGGAGTGAATGATGGTGAAAGTCTTTCTTTTTCGGGCCACCCTGCCTTGGTGGGAATCGGCCAGTGTGATAATAAAATACTAAATAAAATACTAAAGTGTCTTAGCATCTTAATTATTTCATGTCTTATTGTTTTTTACTATAAACCTGTACAGTACACTACTGTATTAAAACTAAATATCAAAAAGCACCTTTGGCAAAAACAAAAAAAATGCCAGGACAGAATTTTGCTGAGTGAATTTAATATATTTGTCTGCTAATATTGTTTTTCACATTAAATGAATTCTTTGCTCATTTACACGTGCAAGGTTCACTAAGGCACACGGGTTGACACTTGAACAGGTGGACATATTCATCAATTGCCTCATTACTTAAACGTCCTGAGTTTGAATCCTGGCAGGATGAAACACACAGTAAAGTTTCTTTGTTCCCTTTGTTCTCATTCGCCTCTTAACAAATGCATGTACGTGCATGTTGGTCAATTGCTGCGAGTCATATCCTGGGAGATGGTCAATGCTTGGCTATGAGCATCTTGGTAAGCCAAGAACTTCATCTACCCAATCCAGGTATACCACTCATAAACTTGCTTTTGAAAACAGCGAATTCTCCCTCTCTGAATATTCTTATAAAAAGCTAAGAAATGCTTGGAGATAAGTAAATAAAGCAGGGGTTTGGGATATTTGCTGTTTAGAGGGACATCTAAACCATTGCATCAGTGCACCTCTAGCAAGACAGTGATAATGTGAATGATGGTAAAAGTGTTTGTGTTTTGAGTCACTCTGCCTTGGTGGGAGACAGCCAGCATGTTAAATTGTATGTATGTATGTATGTATGTATGTATGTATGTGTGTATGTATGTATATATATCTATATATATATATATATCTATATATATATATATATATATATATATATATATATATATATATATATATATATATATATATATATATATATATATATATATATATATATATATTTTTTTTTTTTTTTTCAACAAGTCGGCCGTCTCCCACCGAGGCAAGGTGACCCAATAAAGAAAGAAAATCCCCAAAAAGAAAATACTTTCATCATCATTCAACACTTTCACCTCACTCACACATAATCACTGTTTTTGCAGAGGTGCTCAGAACATAACAGTTTAGAAGCATATACGTATAAAAATACACAACATATCCCTCCAAACTGCTATATCCCAAAACCCCTCCTTTAGAGTGCAGGCATTGTACTTCCCATTTCCAGGACTCAAGTCCGGCTATATAAAAATAACAGGTTTCCCTGAATCCCTTCACTAAATATTACACTGCTCACACTCCAACAGATCGTCAGGTCCCAAATACCATTTGTCTCCATTCACCCCTATCGAACACGCTCATGCACGCCTGCTGGAAGTCCAAGCCCCTCGCCCACAAAACCTCCCTTACCCCTTCCTTCCAACCTTTTCGAGGACGACCCCTACCCCGCCTTCCTTCTCCTACAGATTTAAATGCACTCCATGTCATTCTACTTTGATCCATTCTCTCTAAATGACCAAACCACCTCAACAACCCCTCTTCAGCCCTCTGACTAATATTTTTATTAACTCCACGCCTTCTCCTAATTTCCACACTCCGAATTTTCTGCATAATATTTACACCACACATTGCCCTTAGACAGGACATCTCAACTGCCTCCTCGCTGCTGCATTCACAACCCAAGCTTCACACCTATATAAAAGTACTGGTACTACTATACTTTCATATATTCCCTTCTTTGCCTCCATAGATAACGTTTTTTGACTCCACATATACCTCAATGCACCACTCACCTTTTTTCCTTCATCAATTCTATGATTAACCTCATCCTTCATAAATTCATCCGCTGACACGTCAACTCCCAAGTATCTGAAAACATTCACTTCTTCCATACTACTACTCCCCAATTTGATATCCAATTTTTCTTTATCTAAATCATTTGATACCCTCATCGCCTTACTCTTTTCTATGTTCACTTTCAACTTTCTACCTTTACACACACTCCTAAACTCATTCACTAACCTTTGCAAGTTTTCTTTAGAATCTCCCATAAGCACAGTATCATCAGCAAAAAGTAACTGTGTCAATTCCCATTTTGTATTTGATTCCCCATAATTTAATCCCACTCCTCTCCCGAACACCCTAGCATTTACTTCTTTTACAACCCCATCTATAAATATATTAAACAACCATGGTGACATTACACATCCCTGTCTAAGACCTACTTTTACCGGGAAGTAGTCTTCCTCTCTTCTACACACCCTAACCTGAGCCTCACTATCCTCATAAAAACTCTTTACAGCATTTAGTAACTTACCACCTATTCCATATATATGTAACATCTGCCACATTGCTCCCCTATCCACTCTATCATATGCCTTTTCTAAATCCATAAATGCAATAAAAACTTCCCTACCTTTATCTAAATACTGTTCACATATATGCTTCAATGCAAACACTTGATCTACACATCCCCTACCCACTCTGAAACCTCCTTGCTCATCTGCAATCCTACATTCTGTCTTACCTCTAATTCTTTCAATAATAACCCTACCATACACTTTCCCTGGTATACTCAATAAACTTATCCCTCTATAATTTTTACAATCTCTTTTGTCCCCCTTCCCTTTATATAAAGGGACTATACATGCTCTCCGCCAATCCCTAGGTACCTTCCCCTCTTTCATACATTTATTATACAAAAGTACCAACCACTCCAGCAATATGTACTTCCCCCCCTGCTTTTAACATTTCTGTCATGATCCCATCAGTTCCAGCTGCTTTACACCCTTTCATTCTATATAATGCCTCACGTACCTCCCCCACACTTACATTCTGCTCTTCTTCACTCCTAAAAGATGGTATACCTCCCTGGCCAGTGCATGAAATTACTGCCTCCCTTTCTTCCTCAACATTTAAAAGTTCCTCAAAATATTCTTGCCATCTACCTAATACCTCCCTCTCCCCATCTACTAACTCCCCTACTCTCTTTTTAACTGGCAAATCCATACGTTCCCTAGGCTTTCTTAACTTGTTTAACTCACTCCAAAAATTTTTCTTATTTTCATTAAAATTTCTTGACAATGCCTCTCCCACTCTAACATTTGCTCTCCTTTTGCAATCTCTCACCACTCTCTTCACCTTTCTTTTACTCTCCATATACTCTGCTCTTCTTATAACACTTCTGCTTTGTAAAAACCTCTCATAAGCTAATTTTTTCTCTTTTATTACACCCTTTACTTCATCATTCCACCAATCACTCCTCTTTCCTCCTGCCCCCACCCTCCTATAACCACAAACTTCTGCCCCACATTCTAATACTGCATTTTTAAAACTCATCCAACCCTCTTCAACCCCCCCCCCACTACTCATCTTTGCACTAGCCCACCTTTCTGCCAATATTCGCTTATATCTCACCCAAACTTCCTCCTCCCTTAGTTTATACACTTTCACTTCCTTCCTACTTGTTGTTGTCACCTTCCTCTTGTCCCATCTACCTCTTACTCTAACTGTAGCTACAACTAAATAATGATCCGATATATCAGTTGCCCCTCTGTAAACATGTACATCCTGGAGCCTACCTATTAACATATATATATATATATATATATATATATATTGCTGGTTTCTTTTTCTGTCTCATAAACACGCTAAGATAACAGGGATATCTTGCTACTCCTACTTACACTTTGGTCACACTTCACAGACACACACATGCATATATATATATACATACATCTAGGTTTTTCTCCTTTTTCTAAATAGCTCTTGTTCTTTTTTATTTCTTCTATTGTCCATGGGGAAGTGGAAAAGAATCTTTCCTCCGTAAGCCATGCGTGTCGTATGAGGCGACTAAAATGCCGGGAGCAATGGGCTAGTAACCCCTTCTCCTGTATACAATTACTAAAAAAGAGAAGAAGAAAAACTTTATAAAACTGGGTTGCTTAAATGTGCGTGGATGTAGTGTGGATGACAAGAAACAGATGATTGCTGATGTTATGAATGAAAAGAAGTTGGATGTCCTGGCCCTAAGCGAAACAAAGCTGAAGGGGGTAGGAGAGTTTCAGTGGGGGGAAATAAATGGGATTAAATCTGGAGTATCTGAGAGAGTTAGAGCAAAGGAAGGGGTAGCAGTAATGTTAAATGATCAGTTATGGAAGGAGAAAAGAGAATATGAATGTGTAAATTCAAGAATTATGTGGATTAAAGTAAAGGTTGGATGCGAGAAGTGGGTCATAATAAGCGTGTATGCACCTGGAGAAGAGAGGAATGCAGAGGAGAGAGAGAGATTTTGGGAGATGTTAAGTGAATGTATAGGAGCCTTTGAACCAAGTGAGAGAGTAATTGTGGTAGGGGACTTGAATGCTAAAGTAGGAGAAACCTTTAGAGAGGGTGTGGTAGGTAAGTTTGGGGTGCCAGGTGTAAATGATAATGGGAGCCCTTTGATTGAACTTTGTATAGAAAGGGGTTTAGTTATAGGTAATACATATTTTAAGAAAAAGAGGATAAATAAGTATACACGATATGATGTAGGGCGAAATGACAGTAGTTTGTTGGATTATGTATTGGTAGATAAAAGACTGTTGAGTAGACTTCAGGATGTACATGTTTATAGAGGGGCCACAGATATATCAGATCACTTTCTAGTTGTAGCTACACTGAGAGTAAAAGGTAGATGGGATACAAGGAGAATAGAAGCATCAGGGAAGAGAGAGGTGAAGGTTTATAAACTAAAAGAGGAGGCAGTTAGGGTAAGATATAAACAGCTATTGGAGGATAGATGGGCTAATGAGAGCATAGGCAATGGGGTCGAAGAGGTATGGGGTAGGGTTAAAAATGTAGTGTTAGAGTGTTCAGCAGAAGTTTGTGGTTACAGGAAAGTGGGTGCAGGAGGGAAGAGGAGCGATTGGTGGAATGATGATGTAAAGAGAGTAGTAAGGGAGAAAAAGTTAGCATATGAGAAGTTTTTACAAAGTAGAAGTGATGCAAGGAGGGAAGAGTATATGGAGAAAAAGAGAGAAGTTAAGAGAGTGGTGAAGCAATGTAAAAAGAGAGCAAATGAGAGAGTGGGTGAGATGTTATCAACAAATTTTGTTGAAAATAAGAAAAAGTTTTGGAGTGAGATTAACAAGTTAAGAAAGCCTAGAGAACAAATGGATTTGTCAGTTAAAAATAGGAGAGGAGAGTTATTAAATGGAGAGTTAGAGGTATTGGGAAGATGGAAGGAATATTTTGAGGAATTGTTAAATGTTGATGAAGATAGGGAAGCTGTGATTTCGTGTATAGGGCAAGGAGGAATAACATCTTGTAGGAGTGAGGAAGAGCCAGTTGTGAGTGTAGGGGAAGTTCGTGAGGCAGTAGGTAAAATGAAAGGGGGTAAGGCAGCCGGGATTGATGGGATAAAGATAGAAATGTTAAAAGCAGGTGGGGATATAGTTTTGGAGTGGTTGGTGCAATTATTTAATAAATGTATGGAAGAGGGTAAGGTACCTAGGGATTGGCAGAGAGCATGCATAGTTCCTTTGTATAAAGGCAAAGGGGATAAAAGAGAGTGCAAAAATTATAGGGGGATAAGTCTGTTGAGTGTACCTGGTAAAGTGTATGGTAGAGTTATAATTGAAAGAATTAAGAGTAAGACGGAGAATAGGATAGCAGATGAACAAGGAGGCTTTAGGAAAGGTAGGGGGTGTGTGGACCAGGTGTTTACAGTGAAACATATAAGTGAACAGTATTTAGATAAGGCTAAAGAGGTCTTTGTGGCATTTATGGATTTGGAAAAGGCGTATGACAGGGTGGATAGGGGGGCAATGTGGCAGATGTTGCAAGTGTATGGTGTAGGAGGTAGGTTACTGAAAGCAGTGAAGAGTTTTTACGAGGATAGTGAGGCTCAAGTTAGAGTATGTAGGAAAGAGGGAAATTTTTTCCCAGTAAAAGTAGGCCTTAGACAAGGATGTGTGATGTCACCGTGGTTGTTTAATATATTTATAGATGGGGTTGTAAGAGAAGTAAATGCGAGGGTCTTGGCAAGAGGCGTGGAGTTAAAAGATAAAGAATCACACACAAAGTGGGAGTTGTCACAGCTGCTCTTTGCTGATGACACTGTGCTCTTGGGAGATTCTGAAGAGAAGTTGCAGAGATTGGTGGATGAATTTGGTAGGGTGTGCAAAAGAAGAAAATTAAAGGTGAATACAGGAAAGAGTAAGGTTATGAGGATAACAAAAAGATTAGGTGATGAAAGATTGAATATCAGATTGGAGGGAGAGAGTATGGAGGAGGTGAACGTATTCAGATATTTGGGAGTGGACGTGTCAGCGGATGGGTCTATGAAAGATGAGGTGAATCATAGAATTGATGAGGGAAAAAGAGTGAGTGGTGCACTTAGGAGTCTGTGGAGACAAAGAACTTTGTCCTTGGAGGCAAAGAGGGGAATGTATGAGAGTATAGTTTTACCAACGCTCTTATATGGGTGTGAAGCGTGGGTGATGAATGTTGCAGCGAGGAGAAGGCTGGAGGCAGTGGAGATGTCATGTCTGAGGGCAATGTGTGGTGTGAATATAATGCAGAGAATTCGTAGTTTGGAAGTTAGGAGGAGGTGCGGGATTACCAAAACTGTTGTCCAGAGGGCTGAGGAAGGGTTGTTGAGGTGGTTCGGACATGTAGAGAGAATGGAGCGAAACAGAATGACTTCAAGAGTGTATCAGTCTGTAGTGGAAGGAAGGCGGGGTAGGGGTCGGCCTAGGAAGGGTTGGAGGGAGGGGGTCAAGGAGGTTTTGTGTGCGAGGGGCTTGGACTTCCAGCAGGCATGCGTGAGCGTGTTTGATAGGAGTGAATGGAGACAAATGGTTTTTAATACTTGACGTGCTGTTGGAGTGTGAGCAAAGTAACATTTATGAAGGGATTCAGGGAAACCGGCAGGCCGGACTTGAGTCCTGGAGATGGGAAGTACAGTGCCTGCACTCTGAAGGAGGGGTGTTAATGTTGCAGTTTAAAAACTGTAGTGTAAAGCACCCTTCTGGCAAGACAGTGATGGAGTGAATGATGGTGAAAGTTTTTCTTTTTCGGGCCACCCTGCCTTGGTGGGAATCGGCCGGTGTGATAATAAAAAAAAAAAAAAAAAATAATAAAAATATACATATATACATATATACATATATATATATATATATACATATATATATACATATATATATATATATAGAATTGATGAGGGAAAAAAGGTGAGTGGTGCGTTGAGGTATATGTGGAGTCAAAAAACGTTATCTATGGAGGCAAAGAAGGGAATGTATGAAAGTATAGTAGTATCAACACTCTTATATGGGTGTGAAGCTTGGGTGGTAAATGCAGCAGCGAGGAGACGGTTGGAGGCAGTGGAGATGTCCAGTTTAAGGGCAATGTGTGGTGTAAATATTATGCAGAAAATTCGGAGTGTGGAAATTAGGAGAAGGTGTGGAGTTAATAAAAGTATTAGTCAGAGGGCCGAAGAGGGGTTGTTGAGGTGGTTTGGTCATTTAGAGAGAATGGATCAAAGTAGAATGACATGGAAAGCATATAAATCTATAGGGGAAGGAAGGCGGGGTAGGGGTCGTCCTCGAAAGGGTTGGAGAGAGGGGGTAAAGGAGGTTTTGTGGGCAAGGGGCTTGGACTTCCAGCAAGCGTGCGTGAGCGTGTTAGATAGGAGTGAATGGAGACGAATGGTACTTGGGACCTGACGATCTGTTGGAGTGTGAGCAGGGTAATATTTAGTGAAGGGATTCAGGGAAACCGGTTATTTTCATATAGTCGGACTTGAGTCCTGGAAATGGGAAGTACAATGCCTGCACTTTAAAAGGAGGGGTTTGGGATATTGGCAGTTTGGAGGGATATGTTGTGTATCTTTATGTGTGTATGCTTCTAGACTGTTGTATTCTGAGCACCTCTGCAAAAACAGTGATAATGTGCGAGTGTGGTGAAAGTGTTGAATGATGATGAAAGTATTTTCTTTTTGGGGATTTTCTTTCTTTTTTGGGTCACCCTGCCTCGGTGGGAAACGGCCGACTTGTTGAAAAAAAAAAAAAAAAAAATATATAGGTAGTAGGCTGGTAGACAGCAACCACCCAGGGAAGTACTACCGTCCTGCCAGATGACTGTGAAACAGAAACCTGTAACTGTTTTGCATGATGGTAGGATTGCTGGTGTCTTTTTCTGTCTCATAAACACGCTAGATAACAGGGATATCTTGCTACTCCAACTTACACTTTGGTCACACTTCACAGACATGCACATGCATATATATATATACATACATCTAGGGTTTTCTCCTTTTTCTACATAGCTCTTGTTCTTCTTTATTTCTTCTATTGTCCATGGGGAAGTGGAAAAGAATCTTTCCTCCGTAAGCCATGCGTGTCGTATGAGGCGACTAAAATGCCGGGAGCAATGGGCTAGTAACCCCTTCTCCTGTAGACATTTACTAAAAAAGAGAAGAAGAAAAACTTTATAAAACTGGGATGCTTGAATGTGCGTGGATGTAGTACAGATGACAAGAAACAGATGATTGCTGATGTTATGAATGAAAAGAAGTTGGATGTCCTGGCCCTAAGCGAAACAAAGCTGAAGGGGGTAGGGGAGTTTCGGTGGGGGGAAATAAATGGGATTAAATCTGGAGTATCTGAGAGAGTTAGAGCAAAGGAAGGGGTAGCAGTAATGTTGAATGATCAGTTATGGAAGGAGAAAAGAGAATATGAATGTGTAAATGCAAGAATTATGTGGATTAAAGTAAAGGTTGGATGCGAAAAGTGGGTCATAATAAGCGTATATGCACCTGGAGAAGAGAGGAATGTAGAGGAGAGAGAGAGATTTTCGGAGATGTTAAGTGAATGTATAGGAGCCTTTGAACCAAGTGAGAGAGTAATTGTGGTAGGGGACCTGAATGCTGAGGTAGGAGAAACTTTTAGAGAGGGTGTGGTAGGTAAGTTTGGGGTGCCAGGTGTAAATGATAATGGGAGCCCTTTGATTGGACTTTGTATAGAAAGGGGTTTAGTTATAGGTAATACATATTTTAAGAAAAAGAGGATAAATAAGTATACAAGATATGATGTAGGGCGAAATGACAGTAGTTTGTTGGATTATGTATTGGTAGATAAAAGACTGTTGAGTAGACTTCAGGATGTACATGTTTATAGAGGGGCCACAGATATATCAGATCACTTTCTAGTTGTAGCTACACTGAGAGTAAAAGGTAGATGGGATACAAGGAGAATAGAAGCATCAGGGAAGAGAGAGGTGAAGGTTTATAAACTAAAAGAGGAGGCAGTTAGGGTAAGATATAAACAGCTATTGGAGGATAGATGGGCTAATGAGAGCATAGGCAATGGGGTCGAAGATGTATGGGGTAGGTTTAAAAATGTAGTGTTAGAGTGTTCAGCAGAAGTTTGTGGTTACAGGAAAGTGGGTGCGGGAGGAAAGAGGAGCGATTGGTGGAATGATGATGTAAAGAGAGTAGTAAGGGAGAAAAAGTTAGCATATGAGAAGTTTTTACAAAGTAGAAGTGATGCAAGGAGGGAAGAGTATATGGAGAAAAAGAGAGAGGTTAAGAGAGTGGTGAAGCAATGTAAAAAGAGAGCAAATGAGAGAGTGGGTGAGATGTTATCAACAAATTTTGTTGAAAATAAGAAAAAGTTTTGGAGTGAGATTAACAAGTTAAGGAAGCCTAGAGAACAAATGGATTTGTCAGTTAAAAATAGGAGAGGAGAGTTATTAAATGGAGAGTTAGAGGTATTGGGAAGATGGAGGGAATATTTTGAGGAATTGTTAAATGTTGATGAAGATAGGGAAGCTGTGATTTCGTGTATAGGCAAGGAGGAATAACATCTTGTAGGAGTGAGAAAGAGCCAGTTGTGAGTGTGGGGGAAGTTCGTGAGGCAGTAGGTAAAATGAAAGGGGGTAAGGCAGCCGGGATTGATGGGATAAAGATAGAAATGTTAATAGCAGGTGGGGATATAGTTTTGGAGTGGTTGGTGCAATTATTTAATAAATGTATGGAAGAGGGTAAGGTACCTAGGGATTGGCAGAGAGCATGCATAGTTCCTTTGTATAAAGGCAAAGGGGACAAAAGAGAGTGCAAAAATTATAGGGGGATAAGTCTGTTGAGTATACCTGGTAAAGTGTATGGTAGAGTTATTATTGAAAGAATTAAAAGTAAGACTGGGAATAGGATAGCAGATGAACAAGGAGGCTTTAGGAAAGGTAGGGGGTGTGTGGACCAGGTGTTTACAGTGAAACATAAGTGAACAGTATTTAGATAAGGCTAAAGAGGTCTTTGTGGCATTTATGGATTTGGAAAAGGCCTATGACAGGGTGGATAGGGGGGCAATGTGGCAGATGTTGCAGGTGTATGGTGTAGGAGGTAGGTTACTGAAAGCAGTGAAGAGTTTTTACGAGGATAGTGAGGCTCAAGTTAGAGTACATAGGAAAGAGGGAAATTATTTCCCAGTAAAAGTAGGCCTTAGACAAGGATGTGTGATGTCACCGTGGTTGTTTAATATATTTATAGATGGGGTTGTAAGAGAAGTAAATGCGAGGGTCTTGACAAGAGGTGTGGAGTTAAAAGATAAAGAATCACACATAAAGTGGGAGTTGTCACAGTTGCTCTTTGCTGATGACACTGTGCTCTTGGGAGATTCTGAAGAGAAGTTGCAGAGATTGGTGGATGAATTTGGTAGGGTGTGCAAAAGAAGAAAATTAAAAGTGAATACAGGAAAGAGTAAGGTTATGAGGATAACAAAAATATTAGGTGATGAAAGATTGGATATCAGATTGGAGGGAGAGAGTATGGAGGAGGTGAATGTATTCAGATATTTGGGAGTGGACGTGTCAGCAGATGGGTCTATGAAGGATGAGGTGAATCATAGAATTGATGAGGGGAAAAGGGTGAGTGGTGCACTTAGGAGTCTGTGGAGACAAAGAACTTTGTCCTTGGAGGCAAAGAGGGGAATGTATGAGAGTATAGTTTTACCAACACTCTTATATGGGTGTGAAGCATGGGTGATGAATGTTGCAGCGAGGAGAAGGCTGGAGGCAGTGGAGATGTCATGTCTGAGGGCAATGTGTGGTGTGAATATAATGCAGAGAATTCATAGTTTGGAAGTTAGGAGGAGGTGCGGGATTACCAAAACTGTTGTCCAGAGGGCTGAGGAAGGGTTGTTGAGGTGGTTCGGACATGTGGAGAGAATGGAGCGAAACAGAATGACTTCAAGAGTGTATCAGTCTGTAGTGGAAGGAAGGCGAGGTAGGGGTCGGCCTAGGAAAGGTTGGAGGGAGGGGGTAAAGGAGGTTTTGTGTGCGAGGGGCTTGGACTTCCAGCAGGTGTGCGTGAGCGTGTTTGATAGGAGTGAATGGAGATGAATGGTTTTTAATACTTGACGTGCTGTTGGAGTGTGAGCAAAATAACATTTATGAAGGGGTTCAGGGAAACCGGCAGGCCTGACTTGACTCCTGGAGATGGGAAGTACAGTGCCTGCACTCTGAAGGAGGGGTGTTAATGTTGCAGTTTAAAAACTGTAGTGTGAAGCACCTTTCTGGCAAGACAGTGATGGAGTGAATGATGGTGAAAGTTTTTCTTTTTCGGGCCACCCTGCCTTGGTGGGAATCGGCCAGTGTGATAATAAAAAATAATAAATAATATATATATATATATATATATATATATATATATATATATATTATATATATATATAAATATATATTTTTTTTTTTTTTTTTTTTTCAACAAGTCGGTCATCTCCCACTGAGGCAGGGTGACCCAAAAAAGAAAGAAAATCCCTAAAAAGAAAATACATTCATCATCATTCAACACTTTCACCACACTCACACATTATCACTGCTTTTGCAGAGGTGCTCAGAATACAACAGTTTAGAAGCATATACGTATAAAGATACACAACATATCCCTCCAAACTGCCAATATCCCAAACCACTCCTTTAAAGTGCACACATTGTACTTCCCATTTCCAGGACTCAAGTCCGTCTGTATGAAAATAACCGGTTTCCCTGAATCCCTTCACTAAATATTACCCTGCTCACACTCCAACAGATCGTCAGGTCCCAAGTATCATTTGTCTCCATTCACTCATATCTAACACGCTCATGCACGCTTGCTGGAAGTCCAAGCCCCTCGCCCACAAAACCTCCTTTACCCCCTCTTTCCAACCCTTTCGAGGACGACCCCTACCCCTCTTTCCTTCCCCTATAGATTTATATGCTTTCCATGTCATTCTGCTTTGATCCATTCTCTCTAAATGACCAAACCACCTCAACAACCCCTCTTCTGCCCTCTGACTAATGCTTTTATTAACTCCACACCTCCTAATTTCCACACTCCGAATTTTCTGCATAATATTTACACCACACATTGCCCTTAGACAGGACATCTCCACTGCCTCCAACCGTCTCCTCGCTGCTGCATTTACCACCCAAGCTTCACATCCATATAAGAGTGTTGGTACTACTATACTTTCATACATTCCCTTCTTTGCCTCCATAGATAACGTTTTTTGACTCCACATATACCTCAACGCACCACTCACCTTTTTTCCCTCATCAATTCTATGATTAACCTCATCCTTCATAAATCCATCCGCCGACACGTAAACTCCCAAGTATCTGAAAACATTCACTTCTTCCATACTCCTCCTCCCCAATTTGATATCCAATTTTTCTTTATCTAAATCATTTGATACCCTCATCACCTTACTCTTTTCTATGTTCACTTTCAACTTTCTACCTTTACACACATTCTCAAACTCATCCACTAACCTTTGCAATTTTTCTTTAGAATCTCCCATAAGTACAGTATCATCAGCAAAAAGTAACTGTGTCAATTCCCATTTTGAAATTGATTCCCCATAATTTAATCCCACCCCTCTCCCGAACACCCTAGCATTTACTTCTTTTACAACCCCATCTATAAATATATTAAACAACCATGGTGACATTACACATCCCTGTCTAAGACCTACTTTTACCGGGAAGTATTCTCCCTCTCTTCTACACACCCTAACCTGAGCCTCACTATCCTCATAAAAGCTCTTTACAGCATTTAGTAACTTACCACCTATTCCATAAACTTGCAACATCTGCCACATTGCTCCTCTATCCACTCTATCATATGCCTTTTCTAAATCCATAAATGCAATAAAAACTTCCCTACCTTTATCTAAATACTGTTCACATATATGCTTCAATGTAAACACTTGATCTACACATCCCCTACCCACTCTGAAACCTCCTTGCTCATCCGCAATCCTACATTCTGTCTTACCTCTAATTCTTTCAATTATAACCCTACTGTACACTTTTCCTGGTATACTCAGTAAACTTATTCCTCTATAATTTTTACAGTCTCTTTTGTCCCCTTTCCCTTTATATAAAGGGACTATACATGCTCTCCGCCAATCCCTAGGTACCTTCCCCTCTTTCGTACATTTATTAAACAAAAGTACCAACCACTCCAACACTATATCCCCCCCTGCTTTTAACATTTCTGTCATGATTCCATCAGTTCCAGCTGCTTTACCCCGTTTCATTCTACGTAATGCCTCACGTACCTCCACCACACTTACATTGTGCTCTTCTTCACTCCTAAAAGATGGTATACCTCCCTGGCCAGTGCATGAAATTACTGCCTCCCTTTCTTCCTTAACATTTAAAAGTTCCTCAAATTATTCTCACCATCTACCTAATACCTCCATCTCCCCATCTACTAACTCCCCTACTCTGTTTTTAACTGACAAATCCATACTTTCCCTAGGCTTTCTTAACTTGTTTAACTCACTCCAAAATTTTTTCTTATTTTCATTAAAATTTCTTGACAGTGCCTCTCCCACTCTATCATCTACTCTCCTTTTGCACTCTCTCACCACTCTCTTTACCTTTCTTTTACTCTCCATATACTCTGCTCTTCTTATAACACTTCTGCTTTGTAAAAACCTCTTATAAGCTACCTTTTTCTATTTTATTACACCCTTTACTTCATCATTCCACCAATCACTCCTCTTTCCTCCTGCCCCCACCCTCCTATAACCACAAACTTCTGCCCCACATTCTAATACTGCATTTTTAAAACTATTCCAACCCTCTTCAACCCCCCCCCCCCTCCACTACTCATCTTTACAATAGCCCACCTTTCTGCCAATAGTCGCTTATATCTCACCCGAACTTCCTCCTCCCTTAGTTTATACACTTTCATCTCCCTCTTACTTGTTGTTGCCACCTTCCTCTTTTCCCATCTACCTCTTACTCTAACTGTAGCTATAACTAAATAATGATCCGATATATCAGTTGCCCCTCTATAAACATGTACATCCTGGAGCCTACCCATCAACCTTTTATCCACCAATACATAATCTAATAAACTACTTTCATTATGTGCTACATCATACCTTGTATATTTATTTATCCTCTTTTTCATAAAATATGTATTACTTATTACCAAATCTCTTTCTACACTTAGCTCAATTAAAGGCTCCCCATTTACATTTACCACTGGCACCCCAAATTTACCTACTACTCCCTCCATAACATTTTTACCCACTTTAGCATTGAAATCCCCAACCACCATTACTCTCACACTTGATTCAAAACTCCCCATGCATTCACTCAACATTTCCCAAAATCTCTCTCTCTCCTCTACACTTCTCTCTTCTCCAGGTGCATACACGCTTATTATAACCCACTTTTCACATCCAATCTTTATTTTACTCCACATAATCCTTGAATTAATACATTTATTGTCCCTCTTTTCCTGCCATAGCTTATCCTTCAACATTATTGCTACTCCTTCTTTAGCTCTAACTCTATTTGAAACCCCTGACCTAATCCCATTTATTCCTCTCCATTGAAACTCTCCCACCCCCTTCAGCTTTGTTTCACTTAAAGCCAGGACATCCAGCTTCTTCTCATTCATAACATCCACAATCATCTCTTTCTTATCATTTGCACAACATCCATGCACATTCAGACTTCCCACTTTGACAATTTTCTTCTTATTCTTTTTAGTAATCTTTACAGGAAAAGGGGTTACTAGCCCATTGTTCCCGGCATTTTAGTTGACTTTTACAACACACATGGCTTACGGAGGAAAGATTCTTATTCCACTTCCCCATGGATATAAAAGGAAAATTAATAAGACCAAGAACTATTAAGAAAAAATCAAAGAAAACTCAGATGAGTGTGTATAAATAAATGTGTACATGTATGTGTAGTGTGACCTAAGTGTAAGTAGAAGTAGAAGTAGCAAGACATACCTGTAATCTTGCATATTTATGAGACAGACAAAAGACATCAGCAATCCTACCATCATGTAAAACAATTACAGGCTTTCGTTTTACACTCACTTGGCAGGACGGTAGTACCTCCCTGGGTGGTTGCTGTCTACCAACCTACTACCTGTAAACTTAAATTTCTAGAGCGCTTTAAATGTCATAATATATTACGTGTGGGTGGGGTGGTCTGGCTGGCTACCATACCTACCAGACTTGATTTCTTACAATAAATATTACTCAACTCTCACCCTACATTAAGACTATAAATATTTTAAGGTAAGTAATGAGTGTACTGTGTGTGTATTTTACTTTTTATTGTTTTTAATGCCTAGTTCTATTGCTAACTTAATATATGTTGGTGTAAACTTGTTTCTGGCATTTATGTGCATTTATAAGTGGAAAAAAATAGCATTCTGCTTTCTGGCGATGTCCGCTTTCTGGTGGTAGCCTGGAACCTAACCTGCCATATGAGTGGGGCACTACTGTATGGGAGAATAACATTCTTAACCAAGCAAGAGTATTCACAGACTTCAGAATGATTCTTTTGGATAAAATTACTGGATGTAATACATAATTTCATGATATATGTACACACCATAACATATACTGTATATGACACAGTACAATATTCATGAAATTATGACTTATCAAAATAAGTGTTTGAGCTAAAATGGATACTATTTGTGAAAACAGATAAATAAATATCATTACAACAAATATGTAGTGACAGCTCTAGGTGTTTTCCTTTACAGTACTGTGCTATATTGTAATACATATCATTTGTGATTAAGTCAAAAAAGTAATGCCAGCAAAGGAAAAAATGTACTAAGTGAGAAATATGATTAAACTAATGCTTTAATCTCATCAATAAAAAAGTCATATATAGCACTAAACTTAAATTTCCACTAACAGATCAGTACACAGAGATGCTTCAAAAGGGGTACAAAAAATTATTATTTTTGGTAAAATTGTATATAATCAATGATAACACGGCCACAGAGCACTATCATGAAGTGGTTCGTATTCTAATAAACTTCTCTATGCTAATATATGCAAAGTTAATGGATGTAAAGGGAAGGGAAGAGGCTTGGGTTAAATTTGTGCTTGGGAAGGTCTACCAAGGACAGATATTTACAAAGTAGGGATAATCCTGCTAATATTAAAAAATGAAATTTTCTGCATTATAATCCGTTTTATTATTTACTCTCGAAAGTTTCCTCAATACTAAGAATACCTTCTCTTTACCTTTAAAAAATTCCAAAGATTATGAGAAAAATAATCTTCATCACAGATTTGTGGTACCATATACATGTAGATAACTTAAACTGTGAAAAAACTTAAAGGGAACACAAACTCAGCCTATGCCTCTCCTTACCACTACAAATGTAAAAGTAATACAAGCATTACACAAATAAAGAAAAAATTACCACCAGTCTAAACTTACTGCACTAGATGCCTGAAAATTGATGACTCTACCTGAACTCTGGCACTTGCACTCATTGATTAATCTCAATAAACTATTAAATTAAAAAAACACTTACCAAGCTTTTCATCAAGAACACTTCAAATTAATTAATGTCCTACATAGAGAAAAAGTAAAAATAAAAAAATTCAAATCAAGTTAGTTACACTTACTGCCTGTTTGTTTCAGGTGTGGGAAGGTCACCGATGGTGGTGAGAGTGAGGGTGGACCAGTACACAGAACCAAGGTATTTTCTTGATAATGTCTTAAAGGCAGAATCTGAGGAGAAAATCATGAAGAATTCATTACTGAATAACTACTCAAAACTATAATCAAGATTACCATAACTGTAGTACAATATATCCCTTTTTATCTAAATATTATTATTTGATTATTGCAAAATACAAGCTTCCCAGTAAGGAACATTTTTAAATGACCAAAGCTGCAGTATTTCAAATCTAGAAAATAGCCAGACTCATAACCAAAATTTAGTCATTACTCTTTAATATAATGTTGCTAATCTATCTGTACTAGTGGCAATATTATATGCACAGTTATCTCTGACATGCAACAATTTGTTTCCAATTGTTAATTCTCTTCAATATTTTTTATAATTTATGGCTCATCAAATGTAGGACAGGTGGTAACATGCCAATACTCTTTTTAACTGCATCACTACTAAGTGCATCTCTGCAACTTTTTAAGTCAAAACAAATATTGTTTGGCTAAGTCCTTGTCACATTAAAATATGGTCATTTATAAAAGCTACCAGGAATTTTTTAAGTTCTAATATAATTTTTAAATTTTTGTTAATATATTATTATTATTATTATTATAATAAAAAAAGAAGCGCTAAGCCACAAGGGCTATACAGCTTTGTTAATATAGTCCTGAAATTTTCATATCACCAAAATTATTTATAGACTGTCATCCTCAGGATCAAAGTCATACTGGTTTCGAAGAACGCTTTTATATCAAAAGCTCATCTATCAAAATCAATACTCTTAGATGTAACACACACAATTAATTTATCCACTCTTGATTATATGCTGGCACATCATTTAGAGATGGTAAATTGTCATAAACAGAAAATGACTGTACCAAGATTTAAAAACAGGGAAGAGGTAAACTCTATAAACCAGGGTTCCTCAGAGCCTGGTTGCCTTTCACTGAGTCACAAGCAATAGGAAGGACCATTAATCACACTGAGCAGGTAGATTTCAAATTGACTTATCAGTTATCTTTGTTGTATGTTCATTAATATAATGAATTACTTTAAATTATTAAAATATGGCATGATTCTAATGGGTCAAAAAACTTTACCTGTTATGGTATTTTAGATTTTTAGAATTGAATCGAATAGGATCGTGAGGATACGTGATATTATAGCACTCGATAATGGTAAAAAAATTAAATGGTACTTTATCCTATAGGCTTGTCTCACTAATGTGTGCAGCCATTCAAACAGTGGAAAAAATTATTTAGGACATTCACTCCTAAAAGAAAATAAGAAATTGAGTATGATGTAACATTTATACAATAATTTTTCATTAAAAAAATGTGTGTGGAGGACTTAATATTCCATACTCAGACTACATTACTTAATTATAGTGAATAATTTAGTCATAAAAATTTTCCTAAAATAGCTTTACAATTATATCCTAGAGGATTCTTATTGTTAGTTCAATAGTACAAATGCTAAAAAATATCACTTATCAGGTTTGTCAATCTCAGGACTTGTATCAGGCATAAAGCATTTTTCCCTTGGTATATATGCAGTGAAAGCAGAAGTATTTCTGTTAGTGCATATAGGTATGCTGATTTTACTCTCTATTTAATATAGTATTCTTGAGGTTAGTGTACATGTGAAATGTAGCTTTATTGACTCTTCTGCGATTGATAGGCTTTAAAGCTAATAACAAACTATTAGATCGTCTATTAAACTGGTTTGTTAATGGTACAGTATGATACTGAATTATCAAATAATACCAACCTGAGTGTGGGCGGGGAGGATGTGAATGAAAATAAAGCACTCACCATCATGATAGGGATAGGTCCAGTCTCCCCTGAAGTGCTCGGCCTCTGAGAGCATGTAGTAGAAGCAGCCAAACCAGTGAGCGAGGAGCAGAAGGATGTGTATGAGGTTCATCACCCGCCACATGTTGGGATATAACGTACGTGACTCCACCATATAATAATAGTTGTACACGCGATACACCTTGATAAATCTTGGAAATCTTATGATAGGGTGAGTACCAATCTAAAACAGAGAAATTCAATAAAAAAATATTTCTTTTACTTGGTGGAATTAATACATAAATAATTTGCCAATTAGTTAATTATACTACACAAAGAATTTTGAGATATTAAGTACTGACTAGTTTCAGGCCCCCCTCCCCTTTCTTGTGTTATTTATGTACATTACTGCTGTCCTGAATGTCATCATAGTATGTCATTGCTTGTCACCAAGATTTACATTTCTTTATAACAAATTAATGCATCAGGAAGAGTACTTACCACAAATTGTAAAAAATCTAATGGGAAAAGAGATACAAGGTCAAGCATAAAACTCCTGGAATGCATGTAGTGGTTGGCGAGCTTCTTGAAGTCGTACACTATAAGGCCCTGCTCAAGGTAACCCGTCCGAAACTGTACCAGGATATCCAGCAGAAAGATCATATCTGTAAGCCCATCACTCAGGTACCTGTAAGCAAAGGCACCACACTGATCACAAGTTCTGTATGCAACATTAAAAAAGAGGGAGAAGCTTACGACGACGTTTCGGTCCGACTTGGACCATTGACAAAGTCACAGTGTGACTTTGTCAATGGTCCAAGTCGGACCGAAACGTCGTCGTAAGCTTCTCTCTTTTATGTGCGGGTTATTTGTGTATCGTTCCAGTCACGGTATTGTGCCTTTTTGTTATTTAAAAAAAAAAAAAAAAAAAAAAAAAAGAGGGTCAAGAAAGTACATGGCAATGTGATTAATGTGTTCATGTGACTTATAAATTTAGTTCAAATGCCAGGAATGTGTAATTAAGCTAGAGCTTTTGATCAATGAGATATATGAACAATGCTGGGGTATCTTTACTGTTTAAATGTTTTGCCTGTACAACAGGCTTCTTCAGACACTTACAAGCAAATATAATACTGGAGATGGTAAAAGTCATTTTGACTTGATCAATCTGTTGCCCTTGATAGGTGGTGATCAGTTCCTCAAGCCTAAAACACAGGCATATGGGCAGATTAGAGCAGATGTGAAGAGAAGTAGCTGGAGTTGACATCAAAATCCAGACTTGTTCTGCATACTCTCTCTCTTTACAATACTTGTCATACCTTCTACCTTTGGTATACCACTGATGAGTTCCAAGAGTTTTTCTACTCCCAGAGCCTGGCCTTGAGCCAGGCTGTTGCTGCTGGTGGCCCACTGACCCACATATCCACCACAGCCTGGTTGATCTGGCACCTGGTGAAGATACTTGTCCAGTTTCCTCTTGTCAACACCATTTCCCAGTCAACCTCTCGAAGTGCTGTCTTTTCTTTTTTTTTTCTCTCTCTCTTTTAAGCATTGTAGAATTAAATTTTAGATGAAATTATTTGTACCAAGAACTTCATATTATTGTACACAGTTCTCAATTCCTTGTCCGTTATCAATTCTCTTGATAAGTGGCACTGGACTACATCTAAGCTATATGAATATATCCACATATCCAGAAAAAATATTGTAACCAGTTTTGTGATCTTGGTGCTTGGATTTAACTGGGCACTGAAGAACTTCAGGATTGCTCTTGACAGGAAATGTTTACCTGGAGAGGGTTTCGGGGATCAACGCTCCCGCAGCCTCATATGGGACCAGGCTTCATGCTGGATCAGGGCCTGATAAACCAGATTGTTGCTGTAGGCCGCATGCAACCCAACGTACAAACCACAGCCCATCTGGTCACATACTGGCTTTAGGTGCCTGTCCAGCACCTTCTTGAAGACAGCCAGGGGTCTATTGGTAATCCCCCTTATGTATGCTGAAAGGTAGTTGAACAGTCTTAGGCCTCTGACACGTATTGTGTTGTCTCTTATCATGCTAGCAGCACCCCTGCTTTTTATTACGGGGATGTTGTATCGTCTGCCAAGTCTTTTGCTTTTGTAGGGACTGATTTTCGTGTGCAAGTTTGGTACTAATCCCTCTAGGATTTTCCAAGTGTATATAATCATGTATCTCTCACACCTGCATTCTAAGGAGTACAGGTTGAGGAACTACAAGCGTTGCAAGTAATTTAGGTGTTTTATCACAGTTATGTGTGCCGTGAAGGTTCTCTGTACATTTTCTAGGTCAGCAATTTCACCTGCCCTGAAAGGTGCTCTTAGTGTGCAGCAATATTCCAGCCTAGATAGAACAAACGACCTGAAGAGTGTCATCATGGGTCTGGCATCCCTAGTTTTGAAGGTTCTCATTATTCATCCTGTCATTTTTCTAGCTAATGCAATTGATATGTACATTGTTATGGTCTTTGAAGGTGAGATCCTCTGATATGATCACTCTCAGGTCTGTTACATTAGTTTTTCATTGTATGGTTGGAATCTGTTTTATACTACAATATAATTTTAATTTCCTCACATTTTCCATATCGGAGTAATTGAAACTTCTCCCCATTGAATTTCATATTGTTTTCTGCAGCCCATTTTAAGATTTGGTTGATGTCTGCTTGGAGCCTTGCAGTGTCTGCAATGGAAGACACTGTCATGCAGATTCGGGTGTCATCTGCAAAGGAAGACACGGTGCTGTGACTGACATCCTTGTCTATGTCAGATATGAGGATGAGAAACAAGATGGGAGCGAGTACTGTGCCTTGTAGAACAGAGCTTTTCACTGTAGCTGCTTCAGACTTTACTCTGTTGACTACTACTCTTTGTGTTCTGCTTGTGAGGAAATTATAGATCCATCTACCCATCTACCAACTTTTCCTGTTATTCCTTTAGCACGCATTTTGTGCGCTATTACGAAATGGTAACACTTGTCGAAGGCTTTTGCGAAGTCTGTATATATTACATCTGCATTCTTTTTGTCTTCTAATGCATCTAGGACCTTGTCATAGTGATCCAGTAGTTGGGACAGACAGGAGCGACCTGCTCTAAACCCATATTGCCCTGGGTTATGTAATTGATGGGTATCTAGATGAGTGGCGATCTTGCTTCTTAGGACCCTTTCAAAGATTTTTATATGGGATGTTAGTGCTATCAGTCTGTAGTTCTTTGTTATTGCTTTACTGCTCCCTTTGTGGAGTGGGGCTATGTCTCTTGTTTTTAGTAACTCTGGGATGACCCCCATGTCCATGCTCCCTCTCCATAGGATGGTAAAAGCACATGATAGGGGCTTCTTGCAGTTCTTGATGAACACGGATTTCCATGAGTCTGGCCCTGGGGCAGAGTGGATGGGCATGTCATTTATTGCCTGTTCAAAGTCATTTGGCATCAGGATAATATCAGATAGGCTTGTCATTTCCTGGAAAAAATGACAATGTGTAACAAAATCCATACCTGTGTTTTACCTGTAACCAGTTCTGAGGGTTTACCTACCCTCGAAGTCTGGCCTTATATATAATGAGAAGTCTACTTTACTAGCAGAGCAGAATTTAAGTACCCTTTTCATTGGTCAGATGGACTTGTAGTTCCTGGATTCTAATCTGAGGTATAATGAATGAAAAAATGTTTTTATCATAGCAACATCTACAGTATCAGAAGTTCATTTATGATGGCTCAGTGAAGAACATACTTATAAACTTTCCTGATCTTATGCTAAAACCACAAGTTTCTGTCCTCAGCCTTGGCATGATATAAAACAATCTTATAATGCACACTAAAATAAACTTGTTTATATTCGGAAAAGTCATGAAATTAATGCATTGCATTATTTGCTAATATATATGTACATGCACACACACTTTATTAGGTAAATTTGCTTGTTAATGCAAATATCTAATCAATCACGTGGAAGCATCTCAATGCCTTCAGTATGGATTCAACAAGGTGCTGCTGGAACCATTTCTTAGGGATAAAGAATAAAAAAGGTACAATACTGTGATTAAAACAATACTCAAAAAACCTGCATATGGGAGAATGAAACTTATGGGACTACCACATCATCTACATAAAATTTTAAACACAGTCAAGCCAGCTTATAGGTTTTTATTTAGGTTAGGTAAGGTTTGTCAGGAAACAGGACAAGTGATTCTAGGTATACAGGCCTAGCAAATTCAGTTAATTTTGTTCCTGGATGCGACCCACACTAGTCGACTAACACCCAGGCACACACTTTACTGATGGGTGAACATGGATAACCGGTGTAAGGAAACACGCCCTATGTTTCTTACCCTTGCCGGGAATTGAACCCCGACCCCTCATTGTGTGAAGCGAGAGCTTCACACGAACCTGAAAGAGGATAACACAGCATTGGAAAATAAGGAATATCCACTAGGAATTTTTATTGACCTAAGAAAAGCTTTTGACACAGTAGACCACGACATCCTACTCCACAAACTTGATCACTACCGTATAAGAGGCCATGCACTTGCATATTTCAAATCTTACATTACTAATAGGTATCAGTACGTCACCATTAAAGACACAGCATCAGCAACACGGCCACTTGATACTGGAGTTCCGCAGGGAAGTGTCCTTGGTCCCCTGCTCTTCCTCATATACATCAATGACCTTCCAAACGTATCCTAACACCTGAAACCCATTCTCTTTGCTGATGACACGACTTATGTCATCTCTCACCCTAATCTTGCCACCCTCAACACCATTGTGAATGAGGAGCTGATTAAAATATCGACTTGGATGACAGCCAATAAACTTACACTTAACACTGACAAAACCTACTATATTATGTTTGGTAGCAGAGCAGGAGATGCACAAATTAACATTAAGATTGACAACACTCTAATTACCAGAAATAATGGGGGGAAATTCCTAGGCTTATACCTTGACAACAACCTGAATTTCAGCACCCATATCCAGCATATAGCCAAAAAAGTATCCAAAACGGTTGGGATCCTCTCCAAGATACGATACTACGTGCCGCTACTATACCACTATACCACTCACTTATTTATCCATACCTCACCTATGCTATTTGTGCTTGGGGATCAACTGCAGCAACACACCTAAAGCCAATAATAACCCAACAAAAAGCTGCAGTAAGAATAATCACTACATCCCATCCCTGGCAACACACCCCCCACTCTTCATAGATCTAAACTTGCTCCCAGTTCAGTACATCCACACTTACTACTGTGCAATCTATATCTACAGGGCCTTAAACTCTAATATCAACCTTGACCTAAAACGCTTTCTTGATAGTTGTGACAGAACCCACAGGCATAACACCAGCAGACACAAACATCTCTACGACATTCCCCGTGTCCGACTAAACCTTTACAAAAATTCAATGTATGTCAAAGGCCCTAAAATCTGGAATACCCTACCTGAGAACTCTAGAACTGCAGACACATTCATCACCTTCAAAACTACCATTAGAAAACATCTTATCTCCCTGATACACCCCGTCAACTAACTACACGAATACCACCTGGTGGTTCACACTTACACTCACTCACTCATTTGACCATAAACGGAAATATTAATCTCAGTCTTAAAATAATTTATTTATTTATTTATTTATTTCCAATTTGAGCACACATACAGAGGTACAAAAAAATACAGATAAGAGCAGCATGCCAAAGCCACTTATACTATGCATAGCATTACGGGCTGGCTTAAAATTAACTTAAGATTAACTAAGCAATGATGAAATCAGTGATAAAACATGTAAACAGATTACTATAAAGCACAAGTGAGTACAGTGGACCCCCGCTTAACGATCACCTTCAAATGCGACCAATTATGTAAGTGTATTTATGTAAGTGCGTTTGTACGTGTATGTTTGGGGGTCTGAAATGGACTAATCTACTTCACAATATTCCTTATGGGAAAAAATTCGGTCAGTACTGGCACCTGAACATACTTCTGGAATGAAAAAAGTTCGTTAACCGGGGGTCCACTGTATTACAAAGACAGGTCATATGGTTGCATTCAGTCATATGAAGGATTCTGTTAGGTAGTGTATTTAAAAAATAATAAAGTTAGATTCGGTTTTAGGTTTAACATTTATGAATCCTGTGATACTCCAATACTGAAACTATGTACTGTGCCAAAACAAAAGCATTCACATTGCTAAACTCACAAACTAGTATTTAGTCACTTAGCTATAATACCAACTTACCTCATAATTTGTAATATTTTACAATTAAGAATAAAACTAAGTATGCCCGAAATGCCTAGCCATGCTAAGCGTTCTAGTGGTACACTCTGTAATCACAATTTTACTACATGTAAACCAAACAATAACCAAATTTCTGTAAACTCAGCATTGTAATCCTTATAGAGAATAAACTTTGAATTGAATTGAATTGAATTGAACTCATTAAAGCCAAATGACTTATTTCTGTTGCTGTTGTTTCCCTACTAGTTTTCACTTAGTCAAAAGTTTTATTTTTTCCTCACCAACTTTCACGACCATGCACTTGTTGGAGTTGAATTCGAGCAGCTATCTGCTCTACCATGCTTGCAACCTCTAATCTATCTATAATTTCTCCAGATCGAACACTTCAAGAGGTTTACATATTTAAAAAAAAAATGTACAAAGGAGTTAATCCCCTCTTGGAATCCCTATCATCACTTTTCCTCTTATACTGGCAATCTTGCTTTATTTCCCTGAGGTGAGTACAGCTATGTAATGTCTGATGTGTGATCAGACAGAGTATCGAGCCTTTACCAATCTGCGCTGTATAATGAACTGCATAGTATAATAAATGATTCTTCAGATACTCATTAACACAAGGAAATAGCTTCTTTTAACCTTTCCTACATGTCAGCACCTGCATCACACATTCCTGCATCATCATCTGTGTCAGCACCTACATCAGCACCTGTGCCAGCTCTTGTATAAGCCAGGGAAGTTCTGATGGCGGCGTCAGCGTGGGAAGCTCCACCACATGTTTTGCTTTGATGCCCCTGTGTAGTGATACTGGTCCTGTGGGGAGCAGCAGCAGGATAATACTGCACCACCTCTAGGGGCCCTTAACAACAACAACAGTTTGGCGTGCGTCATGGGCACCAACATATGGTGTGTGATTCTCTCCTACTTTATCCATTTATCACCGATGCAGATTACATGGTGAGTTTAAATATGTGGCCTGTAGTTATAACTTTTCTCTTGACATATGCAAGACATCACCATCCCTGTAGAAGCCATTATTAGATGTACTAGTCATTATATTTTGTTGTTGCAGAAGTACTATGAAGATTCTATGTTCAATAAAGCCTAGAGATAAGGCCTGTGTTTCTATCACAACAATTTATTGAACATAGAATCCTGGGCTACCTGGTGGTGATCCTGCGCTAGACTACATCACAACATGGAGCGTTTACTGAAACCTGTGAGGCTAGACTGTGACCCCAGCTTATCAACGGCTGCTCAGGAATGGAAGCACTGGTTTAAGACTTTCGAAAACTTCTTGGGAGCCCTTCCTAAAGAAGATCTAGATAAACTAAGTCTGCTCATCAATTTTGTGTCACCTAAGATATATGAGGCTATTTCTGAGTGTAATACCTACGAAGATGCTATCAAAACCCTCAAGTCTCAGTATATTAAACCTACAAATGAAATCTTTGCACGCTATCGCCTTGCAACTCGCCGCCAGCAGATTGATGAGTCCTTAGAGGAATACTTTCAAGCACTGAAAATTTTAGGTAAGGACTGTCACTTCCAAGCAGTGACAGCTGCTCAGTATTGTGAAGAGTCCATCAGGGATGCTTTTATCAGTGGCCTGCAATCACCAATAATAAGGCAGCGTTTATTGGAGAATAAAACTCTCGACTTAGCCGCTGCCTTTGACCAGGCAAGAGCTCTAGATTCAGCCCAGAAGAATTCTGAAGTATACAGTACCACTCAGCCTTCTCGAGTGGTAAGTGCTGCAATTCCTGACCAAGACTCTTGCAATGAAGTTACTGGGGAACCTGCCTCAGTGACAGCAGCAGCAGGTACGGTGTGTTTCTTTTGTGGTTTTTCAAGACATCCACGTCCAAAGTGTCCTGCTCGTGAAGCAATGTGCCATAAATGCCACAAGAAAGGTCACTTTGCTAAAGTATGTCGTGCTAATGCATCAACAAGAGCTAGTGCCTCCACACATTCCAGTGATCATGCGACTCTAGCAACAGTGACTTCTGCGGCTACTCCAAATTCACTGTCAAAGGCAGTTGTGAAAGTATTCATCAAAGGAACAGAAGTAGATGGTCTTATTGATAGTGGCAGCTCAGAGAGTTTCATCAACCTTGACTTAGTTAAACGGCTCTCCTTGACTCTACATCACTCATCAGGTACCGTTTCCATGGCATCAACATCTCTCTCTATTCAGACCTTAGGGTTTTGTAAGGTAAATCTCAGAGTTAATGGAAAGGATTATCAAGATGTACATTTAGCTATTCTGCCACAACTGTGCTCTGATGTTATCCTTGGTCAGGACTTTCAGAAGCTGCATGGTAGTGTCACCTTAACATATGGAGGTGAACTGCCTCCTCTTGTTGTCTGTGGACTTAGCACTTTAAGGGTAGACCCACCAAAGCTGTTTGCAAATCTTACCGCGGATTGCCATCCTATATCAGCTAAGTCACGCCGCTATTCTTATGAGGATCGGATGTTCATTGAGAAAGAAACTCAGAGGCTGCTGAAGGAGGGTATTATAGAACCGAGTGATTCCCCTTGGCGTGCACAGGTTGTTGTTGTTAAAGATGGTTATAGGAAACGGAGACTGGCTATCGATTACTCTGAGACAATCAACAAATTTACACTTCTTGATGGGTACCCTCTACCTCGAATTGACGATACAGTGAACAAAATTGCTCAGTACTACGTGTTTAGCACAATTGATCTGCAGAGTGCCTATCATCAAGTCCCTATAAGGAATGAAGATAAACCATACACAGCGTTTCAGGCTAGTGATGGCCTGTATCAGTTTACCAGAGTCCCTTTTGGAGTCACCAATGGGGTAGCCTGCTTCCAACGAATTATGGATTCACTCATTCAGGAAGAGCAACTCATGGGAACTTACGCGTATTTAGATAATGTTACCATTTGTGGCAAGACCCAGGAGGAACATGATGCAAACCTTGATAAGTTTTTGGAAGCCGCCAAGAAGAAAAATATCAGTTACAATGAGGAAAAGTGCACTTTTTCAACTAAAAGGCTTAGCATCCTTGGTTATGTAGTGGAAGGAGGTTCAATATTCCCAGACCCTGAACGACTACGACCTCTACGGGAACTTCCAATGCCTCAAGACAAAAAGTCACTCTTTGCTTATTACTCACAATGGATCTACAACTATTCAAGTAAAGTCCGCCCATTGAGTGCTACCACATTTCCTGTGACAAAGGAAGCAGAAGCCGCTTTCCATACTCTCAAACAGGACATTGAAAACTCAGTAGTTCAAGCCATTGATGAGTCCCTACCATTCGAAGTGGAAACGGATGCATCTGACATTGCCATTGCTGCAGTCTTATCTCAGGCAGGACGACCAGTAGCCTTCTTTTCGAGAACTTTTCAAGGATCAGAGAAATGTTATGCTGCTGTAGAAAAGGAAGCCCAGGCCATCATAGAAGCAGTTCGCCACTGGAGGCATTATTTAACTGGTAGACATTTCACCATAAGGACTGACCAACGGTCCGTGATGTATATGTTCGACAAGAGGCACAAAAGTAGGATAAAGAATGACAAGATATTACGCTGGAGGATGGAACTATCGTGTTATGACTTTGATATTCTGTACCGACCGGGTCAAGAGAACATCTCACCTGATGCATTCTCTAGGTCCCACTGTGGAGCAGCATGTCATGATTTGCAATCACTCTCAGCTCTCCACAAGGCTTTGTGTCACCCAGGAGTTACACGCCTGTACCATTTTGTCAAATCAAAGAACATGCCCTACTCAGTGGAAGATGTGCGACAAGTGATCAGAGCATGCAGAGTATGTGCAGAGTGCAAGCCAAACTTTCATCAGCCAGAGAAGACTCATCTCATAAAATCCACCCAGCCTTTCGAAAGATTGAATATAGATTTCAAAGGACCTCTACCAAGCACAAATCAGAATAGGTATTTCCTTAACATAGTAGATGAATATTCAAGGTTTCCCTTTGTATTCCCCTGTGCAAATATGGCTGCTTCAACTGTTATTAGTTGTCTTTCACAGTTGTTCTCTATTTTTGGTATGCCAGCTTATATCCATTCAGACAGGGGATCCTCGTTCATGAGTAACGAACTTCAGGAGTTTTTGGCTAGCAAAGGTATTGCCTGCAGCAGAACAACAAGCTACAACCCTCAAGGCAATGGTCAAGTGGAGCGGTTCAATGGTACTATATGGAAGGCAGTTACAATGACATTAAAGTCGCGCAATCTACCTGTTCAACACTGGCAAACTGTCCTACCTGATGCTCTTCACTCTATTAGATCACTGCTGTGCACAGCTACTAATGCAACCCCTCATGAAAGACTCCTCAACTATTCACGTCGTTCCTCTACGGGAGCCTCCGTGCCCACTTGGTTATGTCATCCTGGACCCGTTCTCCTGAAGAGTCACCGTAGGATGAACAAGACGGATCCTTTAGTGGAAGAGGTAGAGCTCCTGCAAGCTAATCCACATTACGCCCACATTCGCTACCAAAATGGTGAAGAGACTACAGTATCTACAAGACATTTAGCCCCAGTTGAAATCCCTATTAGTGTGGAATCTCAAGATACACCAATAGATGTGAAAGATGCTTCGTTTTCTCCTGGAAAGCCCCTTGAGACTACCCCTATGGAAATAGAGGATTCTGCTCCAGCAGTTAATCAAACCCCGCTGGAAAATATCGAACCTGGTGAAGAGGCTCAAGGGCTACGAAGGTCGGGACGTGTACGTCGCCCACCTAACAGTTTGGGAGATTACTGTCTCTGATATTTTAGAAGGGGGAGATTGTAGTGATACTGGTCCTGTGGGGAGCAGCAGCAGGATAATACTGCACCACCTCTAGGGGCCCTTAACAACAACAACAGTTTGGCGTGCGTCATGGGCACCAACATATGGTGTGTGATTCTCTCCTACTTTATCCATTTATCACCGATGCAGATTACATGGTGAGTTTAAATATGTGGCCTGTAGTTATAACTTTTCTCTTGACATATGCAAGACATCACCATCCCTGTAGAAGCCATTATTAGATGTACTAGTCATTATATTTTGTTGTTGCAGAAGTACTATGAAGATTCTATGTTCAATAAAGCCTAGAGATAAGGCCTGTGTTTCTATCACAACACCCTCTTCACTCTGGAGGTCCCAAGGTGGTAATAGCAGTGATGTATAACCCACCACAGAACAGCAGGAGGCCAAGGCAAGAGTACGACGAGAGCAATAGAGCGATGGTTGACACACTGGCTAGAGTGGCCAGAAGAGCTCATGCATGCAGGGCAAAGCTCCTGATCATGGGTGACTTTAACCACAAGGAGATCGATTGGGAGAACTTGGACCCACATGGGGGCCAAGATACATGGAGGGCTAAGATGATGGAGGTGGTACTGGAAAACTTCATGTGCCAACACGTAAAGAACACTACAAGAGAGAGAGGAGAGGATGAACCAGCAAGGCTAGACTTAGTATTCACCTTGAGTAGTGCAGATATTGAGGACATCACATATGAAAGACCCCTTGGGGCCAGTGACCATGTGGTTTTAAGCTTCGAATACACAGTAGAGCTACAAGTGGAGGGAGAAGCAGGAAGGCCAGGACGAATGGAAGCCAAACTACAAGAAAGGGGACTACACAGGAATGAGGAACTTCCTGAACGGGGTTCAGTGGGACAGAGAACTGGCAGGAAGCCAGTTAATGAGATGATGGAATATGTAGCAACAAAATGCAAGGAGGCTGAGGAGAGGTTTGTACCCAAGGGTAACAGGAATAATGAAAAAGCCAGGATGAGCCCATGGTTTACCCAAAGGTGCAGGGAGGCAAAAACCAAGTGTGCTAGGGAATGGAAGAAATATAGAAGGCAAAGGACCCAGGAGAATAAGGAGAGCAGTCGTAGAGCCAGAAACGAATATGCACAGATAAGAAGGGAGGCCCAAAGACAATATGAAAACGACATAGCAGCAAAAGCCAAATCTGACCCGAAACTGTTGTACAGCCACATCAGGAGGAAATCAACAGTCAAGGACCAGGTAATCAGGCTAAGGAAGGAAGGAGGAGAGACAACAAGAAATGACCGTGAAGGATGTGAGGAACTTAACAAGAGATTCAAAGAAGTGTTCACAGAGGAGACAGAAGGGGCTCCAGAA
Organism: Cherax quadricarinatus; assembly: GCF_038502225.1. Taxonomy (NCBI): domain Eukaryota; kingdom Metazoa; phylum Arthropoda; class Malacostraca; order Decapoda; family Parastacidae; genus Cherax; species Cherax quadricarinatus. The sequence continues at coordinate 8,838,352 of NC_091321.1, forward strand.
AGACGGAGAGGTGGGGCACACCACCATGTGCTGGACACAGTGCACACAACCGAGGAAGAAGTGAAGAGGCTTCTGAGTGAGCTAGATACCTCAAAGGCAATGGGGCCAGATAACATCTCCCCATGGGTATTGAGAGAGGGAGCAGAGGCACTATGTGTACCCCTAACAACAATATTCAATACATCTATCGAAACAGGGAGATTGCCTGAGGCATGGAAGACAGCAAATGTAGTCCCAATCTTTAAAAAAGGAGACAGACATGAAGCATTAAACTACAGACTAGTGTCACTGACATGTATAGTATGCAAAATCATGGAGAAGATTATCAGGAGAAGAGTGGTGGAACACCTAGAAAGGAACGATCTGATCAACAGCAGCCAACATGGTTTCAGGGATGGGAAATCCTGTGTCACAAACCTACTGAAGTTCTATGACATGGTGACAGCAGTAAGACAAGAGAGAGAGGGGTGGGTGGATTGCATTTTATTGGACTGCAAGAAGGCATTTGACACAGTTCCACACAAGAGATTTGTGCAAAAACTGGAGGACCAAGCAGGGATAATAGGGAAGGCACTACAATGGATCAGGGAATACTTGTCAGGAAGACAGCAGCGAGTCATGGTACGTGGCGAGGTGTCAGAGTGGGCACCTGTGACCAGCGGGGTCCCACAGGGGTCAGTCCTAGGACCAGTGCTGTTTCTGGTATTTGTGAACGACATGACGGAAGGAATAGACTCTGAGGTGTCCCTGTTTGCAGATGACGTGAAGTTGATGAGAAGAATTCACTTGATCGAAGACCAGGCAGAACTACAAAGGGATCTGGACAGGCTGCAGACCTGGTCCAGCAATTGGCTCCTGGAGTTCAATCCCACCAAGTGCAAAGTCATGAAGATTGGGGAAGGGCAAAGAAGACCGCAGACAGAGTACAGTCTAGGGGGCCAGAGACTACAAACCTCACTCAAGGAAAAAGATCTTGGGGTGAGTATAACACCAGGCACATCTCCTGAAGCGCACATCAACCAAATAACTGCTGCAGCATATGGGCGCCTAGCAAACCTCAGAACAGCATTCCGACATCTTAATAAGGAATCATTCAGGACCCTGTACACTGTGTACGTTAGGCCCATATTGGAGTATGCGGCACCAGTTTGGAACCCACACCTAGCCAAGCACGTAAAGAAACTAGAGAAAGTGCAAAGGTTTGCAACAAGACTAGTCCCAGAGCTAAGAGGTATGTCCTACGAGGAGAGTTTAAGGGAAATCAACCTGACGACACTGGAGGACAGGAGAGATAGGGGGGACATGATAACGACATACAAAATACTGAGAGGAATTGACAAGGTGGACAAAGACAGGATGTTCCAGAGATTGGACACAGTAACAAGGGGACACAGTTGGAAGTTGAAGACACAGATGAATCACAGGGATGTTAGGAAGTATTTCTTCAGCCACAGAGTAATCAGTAAGTGGAATAGTTTGGGAAGCGATGTAGTGGAGGCAGGATCCATACATAGCTTTAAGCAGAGGTATGATAAAGCTCACGGCTCAGGGAGAGTGACCTAGTAGCGATCAGTGAAGAGGCGGGGCCAGGAGCTCGGACTCGACCCCCGCAACCTCAACTAGGTGAGTATACACACACACACACACACACACACACACACACACACACACACGAGACTGGTTGAAAAAACTAGAGGAGCAGGCAGGAATAGGAAGGGAAGTACTCCAATGGATCAAGGAATATCTGACATGAAACAACGTGTGTCAGTCCAAGACGAGATGTCAGAGTGGGTGCATGTATCGAGTGGGGCTCCACAAGGGTCAGTCCTAGGTCCTGTGCTGTTTCTTGTATATGTGGAATGACATGATGGAAAGGATAGTCAGAGGTGTCCCTGTTTGCAGACGATGTGAAACGAATGAAGAGAATACAAAAGGACGAGGATCAGGTAAGCCTGCGAGAAATCTGGACAGGCTGTAAGCCTGGTCCGACAAGTGGCTCCTGGAGTTTGACCTGAGCAAGTGCAAAGTTATGAAGCTTGGAGAAAGACAAAGAAGACAACAGATGGAGTACAGCCTAAGAGGTCAGAAGCTGCAAAACTCACTCAAGGAAAAGGATCCTGGGGTGAGCATCATACCGAGCACATCTCCTGAGGCGCCCGTCACCCAAATAACTGTAAGGAACCCACACCTGGTCAAACACGTCAAGAAATTAGAGAAAGTGCAAAGGTTTGCAACAAGACTAGTCCCAGAGCTGGCTGGTTTGCCCAACAAGTAGAGGTTGAGGGAACTCGACAACACTGGAAGACAGGAAGGATACAGGGGACATGATAATAACATATAAAATACTGAGAGGAATTGACAAGGTGGACAGGGCTCGAATGTTTCAGAGATGGGACACAGGAACAAGGGGCCTCAACTGGAAGTTGAAAACCCAGATGAGTCATAGGGTTGTTAGGAAGTATTTCTTCAGCCTAAGAGTTGTCAGGAAGTGGAATAAACTGGAAAGTGAAGTAGTGGAGGCAAGTTCCATACATAACTAAAAAGAGGTATGATAAGGCTGTAGGAGCGGGGAGAGAATGCCCTAGTAGCGGCTAGCGAAGAGGCAGGGTCAGGAGCTGTGAATCGACCCCTGCAACCACATATAGGTGAGTAAATACACGGGACCTCACCTGCCAGTCTTAGAAGAAAGGAAAACCATTGAAGCTATATATATATAGCAGCGCTGTATAGCCCTTGTGGCTTAGCGCTTCTTTTTTGATTATAATAATAATAATATATATATATATAACAACGTACATAAAGGTCGGGCAGACAGGGACAGCATGTTTGGAAGGTAGGGGATTAAAGACAAGACAGCATAACTGGAAGATCAGGAAGCAAGCAAGTCATAGGGATATTAGAAAGCACTTCTTCAGCCTTAGATTAGTTGGGAAGCAGCAAGAATTAGACTATTATAAATCTAATTATTTATGTATCTAATAATGTATGTTCAAAATGTACTGCTCCATAACCTATATCAATATAGAGTAAGAATTAGTATTTGTCTGCCCGAAATGCCTAGGCATACACTGTAAGCTTTACAGGGAAATAAACTTTGTCATTGTCATTATATTTACAGGATCATACAGACGTGGGAATAGGAGGCAATTAGGCCTGATCCTAGGAAGGTAATGGTAAGTTCAATTCCTTGGATTAAGAGCCCTTCACCTGCATCAAGGGTCCCCCTTCCTCACGTCAAAGAGAACAGCAGTATGTGTGTGAGCTAGTACTGACCAGAGGGGCTGGGGTGACCGTTGGAGCTCAGGAAAAGCTTGCCTGACGATGGGCGTCCACAGGTTATAGAGGACGCAGATGGTGAGCACACACAACCAGTAAAAGTACACGTTGCCGTAGGGATTGATGACAGTGCGAGGCTGCCGCTTCTTTTTCTTCTTGCGGATCTTGGGCGACCCCGTCGAGTTCTTACTAAGGTCCTCCTCGTCCGTCTGGTCGACTGTGTCCTAAGGGCAAAGGGGTAAACCAACCGTGAATGGCAAGAACAGAGTTAATCATACTGCAGCGAATCTAAAGAGTTTAAGAACTTACTGAGTGATTCCCTCTGAAGGACACTCCTGCTGTCAAACTTAAAACGGAGACCAGTGAAACACCTGGTTATTTGAGTGTATTTCCCGAGGTTCCCGAGAACTGCCCTGCTGAGCTGTAAATCAATTTTTGATAAAAAAAAAAAAAGTTGACAATAATATACAAGACTGCCGTCCCGACGAGCCCCTTTGGGGTGGAGCAGATGGCGGGCCAGAAGCCTAGCTTCTGCCTACGAGCCCCGTGAGGGCAGGGACTGTGGCTAGTCCAGGGGACAGTTGGTCCCAAAGATGAGTGGGTACTTGTACCTCCTCCCATGGGAGACATAGGTCTCGAGATACTCTCCAGACAGGGAGCCAAGGCCGGGTCGCCACTATTGGAAAAGACCCGGGCCGGGAGAGTACCGGCGAATAAAAAAAAAAATAATACAACTGAGGGAGACTGACACCAGTCAGTCCATCTATCATTCATTCATCTATCATTTCAATTTCATTGTTTTAATTTCTGCTAAACTGTAATTCTTCATATTGCAAATTGTGCTTGATGACTGCTCAACTATTTAATCATTACTTCAACCTTAAAATTGTTTCAACTTCATTGTTTTAAATTGTGCCAAATTGTCATACTGTATATTTTATATACTGTATCAAAACTGTAATTCTTCTCTACCAAACTTATTAAAGCCATATAGCGTGAACTAGCTGAACATTCAGTTTTCTTGTATTCAATGTAATTCACCTATGACCATATGTATAATTACAGAACTGTTATTGCCTTATTAATCTTAAATTTGCCCGAAATGTTCTGCATATAAAGGGGCTTTTGGCATGTTCACCAGATTGTTACACTCCTTTGTACATACATGTATCATACTAAAATAAAGTCATGCTAACACGCAACCGGAGCCACATGTCTGTGGTGAATCCAATAAAATCAGCAGATGCTTGGATGTCATTACTGCTCGGCTTTGGCTGGGGCTACAAGTATTTCTGAGAGTACGCCCCACCAGCTAATGTACATATAACTAAATGTAAACTTTGCGCGATGAATTAATGTTCACATCTTGCATCATGTGACGGAATGGAAAAAAAAAATTCAGAGAAAACTCACAAATGTCCAAGAAATGTCAAAGTATTTTATCCACAGCGGTATATTATCAGTCATTCTGGAAAAAAATACAGTAACTGCCTATTGTAAATAATTCATAAAAGTTTGCCTAAATTCAATCATACTCCGTTAAAATATAAATACATACTCCAAACCTACACTAATGTTTTTGTTACTTAAGTCATGTCTATATTAACATTACGATTGTAACCAGATCATAAACTTGTAATAGTCCATTACCACTTTACCTAGTCCCTGGACCCATTATGTGCCTTGATTCTTCTGACTTCCCCTCCACAAGATGGGTATGAGGTGCTTAATGAAGTTATTAAGCAAACAACTGATCCGACAATTAGTTTAAAAATATACTTGAACGAACACTAGAACATATTTTTTAGGAAACGTTCTCTTCTTTTTTATTATAATAATTTAGGAAACGTTTTGGTCCTGGGATCATCAGGATATCAGAACCGAAACGTTTTCTAATAAATATGTTTTAGTATTTAATGGCGTGTCTTTATAAACCCGTTTCTGATATACAAGTTAGAGATAAAGTGACAGTGTCAGACATGTCTGCTCTAAATATATGAAGTACGCCTGGCAGCTTTCTATTTATCCATGAAAAAGCTGCTAAAGCCTGCTGGATATAATATCCAGATAGTGGATTAAGTCTTCATTTTCACAGTATGAATTCATTACATTTTGCAAAAGATTAAAGCAAAATTTACCCTGGATAGAAAGAGGCACCGATGTAGTGGTGAGATAGGCTGTAATCCACAATGGAAAAAGTTGCTTTGTTAATAAACTTTTTTTGGGCTATCTTAAATTTATAATTTTTTTTTGTGCCCATAACATCTGCATGGTCTCAACATTAAATAATTTGTATGTTGTATACCCAAATCCTAAATAAAAATTTAATAACCAATTGAGGGAGAGGGCTTTTTTATTAAAAAAATGGATACATCAGTGTTCTGCTGCCACCCTATTCTATACGATAGTCACAGTGGGAACAAAAAGCAACTAGGTTTCTCTGTCACATTCCATCACGCAGGATGGGGGGGGGTCATACAAAGTGCTGAAATCTATCAGCCTGAGCTGCCAGAATTCAGTAGGGCAATGGGGAAGCATATCGTCAAGTATTCCAGCAAGGGTTCATCTGCTACGGGAGCTTCAGAGGTTTCGTTCCAGCATAGCTGGAGTTACTATCACTTAGGCATTGCCAACTATAAGGATAGCCTATCCCATACACAGTAGAAATAGAAATTGAAGGTTTTGAAGATATCTCCGTCATCATAAAGTGAGGCAAGATAATTTATACGTAGAAAGAGGAAGAATAAGGATATCATAATACGGCATATCTAACTACATATACGGTGAGCTGGGATGTGGGATAAACATGGGAGAAGGGTCTGAGGGTCTGGGAGGGAGCGAACTCAATATTGCTGCCTCATCGCAACACACACAACCTTAAATATAATGTTTGGTGAAACACGAATGTTGAAAAGTTTTTCTGCTGTCGTACAGTATCAACCATCGAAAGTTAAAATTAAGAATGACTAATAGCGCCCACATTCCTTATCACTCCCACTACGTCCCTTCCCTTTACCGTTTTCTTTAGTCTTTTCCCCGCTATCTTTCTCTCCCTTTCTACATCCAGCTCTTCCCTCCTTCTCCCCCTCTATCCTTTCCCCATCTCTCTCTCTCATACCCCTACGAGTCAACATCACAGCCTCACTAGCCTTTCCACAACAGCAGCAAAGCGGAGAAAGTGATTTTGTCACACTCATTGAGGGTTCGCTTATGGCTGTCCCTACTCATAATGCTCCATTATATTCTCTATTTCACACACACACACACACACACACACACAATCCTGCTGGTAAGAAGGCATATGATATTCCTCACAAAAGACTGGAACCGCTTGAGAAGCAGGCAGGAATAACGGGAAATACGCTACAGTAAATCAGAGTATTTTATGAGAAGAAGACAGTGATTGCTCGAGAAATGTCAGAATGGGAAAGTGAAAGAGTAACAAGTTGAGTTCCACAAGGATCGGTATTACTACAAGTGCTGTCTAGTATACGCGAATAACATATCAGAAAAGATAATGTATTCCCGTTTGTAATTATGTAAAATTGATAAAAAAAAAACAATGAGGATAAGGAAAGACTATGAATAGACCTGGATACACTAGAGGATTGGTCAAACAAGTGACTACTGAAATTCAAGGTTCTGAAAATTAGGAAAGGGATAAGAAGAATGGAGACAGAATATCGACTATGGACGGGACAGAAGCTGCAAACCTCACTCATGGAGAAAGACCTTGAGGTGAGCATAGTGCCAAGCATGTCGCCAAAGTTACACAACAGAATAATTGTTAGTGAATTTTCGTTTGACTTCCAAAAATCTCAACAAAAAACATTCATAGTCCTGTATATGACATGTGTCAGGGATATGGGATATGCAGCACCAGCATGGAACCCTCACGTAATAAAGCATGTTAAGAAAGTGGAGAAATACATTCAACGAGACTAGTCCCAGACCTTAAGGAACTGAGCTGTGAAGAGAAGCTAAAGAAACTGAACCTGATGATAGTGGATAGAACCACCTTGGGAGATATGATAATAACATACAAAACACTCAAATGACTTGATAAGGTGGACAGGAAGAGACTGCTACTGAGGCGGGAAAAAGTACACGAGGTCACAGAATTTAAAGACCGATGAGTCATAGGGATGTCAGAAAGTTCTCACCCTCAGGGTGGTCAGAAAGTGGAATGACCTAGCGAAAATGTAGCGGAGGCAAGCTCTATACTACATAGTTTAAAGAATGATGGAACCCACGAGGCTAGGAGAAAATAAATGTAGAAAGAGGCAAATAGAAGCAGACAAAAGTGACTCGCCCTCCGCAACAACCAAAAATAGGGGAGTACACACAGCAAAGAAGCGGGGCCAGGAGCTGTGAATCGACTCCTGCAACGACAAAAGGGTGAGTAAATGTGAGCGCGCACGCGCGCACGCACGCACGCGCACGCACGCACACTCACGCACACTCACGCACACACACACGCACACACACACGCACACACACACACACACACACACACACACACACACACACACAAGAGAAGAGTGGAGCACCTAGAAAGGAATGAGCTTAACAGCCAGCACGGTTTCAGGGACGGGAAATCCTGTGTCACAAGCCTACTGGAGTTCTATGACAGGGTGACAGCAGTAAGACAAGAGAGAGAGAGGTGGGTAGATTGCGTTTTCTTGGACTGTAAGAAGACGGTTCACACAGTTCCACACAAGAGATTAGCGCAAAAGCTTGAAGACCAGGAAGGTATAACAGGGAAGGCCCAGACAAGTTGAGCCCAAGATTGCTGAGATGTGCATACCAGCTAGCAGCACCTCTAACTCGCATCTTTCAGCACTGCCTAGTACAGTGTAAATGGCCCTCTCTATGAAAAGAGGCAAATGTAGTCCCTGTTCACAAAAAGAAGAGCAGAGCAGAAATCAGCAACTACAGACCAGTGTCATTCCTGTCAATCACTGGTAAGATCCTTGAGACAATAATCTCAAGACAAATGACAGTTTTTTGACTACCACTCACTACTTTGTGATCGTCAATATGGCTTCAGAAAGGTTACTCTGCTGCTGATCTGTTGTTAAACCTCTCCACTAAGTGACACCAGTCACTGGATGAATCCAAAGTCAGCTGTGTGGTAGCACTGGACATTGCTGGCGCTTTCGACCGGGTGTGGCACCAGGGCCTCTTAGCAAAACTTCAAGCACTGGGAATTGCAGGCTCTACGTTATGTCTCTTCAGTGATTACCTTCATGGTAGATCTCGAAGTGTAGTTCTCAATGGAACGGAATCAGCAAGACATCCTATTGGGGCAAGTGTTCCACAAGGAAGCGTACTGGGACCATTGTTATGGAATGTCTACTTCAACGACCTTCATCTCATCCCAGAATCACATGCATATGCAGACGACTGCACACTGACATTCACTTATCCAAGAGAAGTAATGCCAGCTGCTCTAAGCTACATCAATCACCAGCTGAGAGCTGTATCAGCTTGGGGAAATAGATGGCAAGTAACATTTGCACCATGTAACATAGGCACCATGATGGTAATGCTGGTGCAGTAGTAAGGATGAATGAATGGGATGAATGTGAGGGAGAAGTTGATATCCTTGGGGTGAAATTTGACTCCAAACTAACCATGAAGAACCATGTTGTAAATCTTGCAAACAAGGCAGCCAGTATCTCGCATCTGCTTGACAGTAGTGGCTGCAAGATTCTGTACGAGGCACAAGTACGCTCACACCTTGAGTATGCTCCACTTTCTTGGTTTACCTCCCCCCCCCTCTCATCTGCGACTGCTTGACAGAGTAGAGAACAGAGCAAGACGTTTCATCTCTCGCCTGGACCCATCCGGGATAGATCTGTCATTTCAGCAGAGCCTTCAACATAGGAGGGATGTGGGTGGCCTTACTGTTATGTACAAGGCCAATATTGTCAAAGTACCACACTTGGATCCACTTCGAGGACAGCGTGAAACAAGCTTTTATACCACAAGACGGGCAGAAAGCAGCAACTTCACTCTGGCTGTACCCTTCTCCAGAACATCACTCCATCTGAGATCATACATACCCAGGATGACTCGAGTATGGAACACATTCGTACAGCATTATGATGTCAACGAGATAAAGATAGTTGATCACATGAAAATGCTGGCCCACAGATGGCTCCAATTTCATCCTGTTCCCTACTTGTATGTCTCATAACAATAAAAATGCTTTCAAATGAGCTGATGTAGGTAACAGCTCTTAGCTTGCCAATAAAGTTAGGAATCCTTAACCTGTAAATAGCTTGTCAATAAAGCTAGGGATCCTTAACCTTGTCAAATCCTGTGTAAAAAAAAAAAAAAAAAGGGCACTGCAAAGGATCAGGGAATACCTGTCTAGAAGACAACAGCGAGTCATGGTACGTGGCGAGGTGTCAGAATGGGCGCATGTAACGAGCTGGATTCCACAGGTCGTGGAAACAGCACCGGTCTTAGGACCGGTGCTGTTTCTGGTATCTGTGAACGACATGACGGAAGGAATAGACTCAGAAGTGTCCCTGTTTGCAGATAATGTGAAGTTGATGAGAAGAATTCAACTGGACGAGGACCAGGCAGAACTACGAAGGGATCTGGACAGGCTGCAGGCCTGGTCCAGAAACTGGCTCCTGGAGTTCAACTCCACCAAGTGCAAAGTCATGAAGATTGGGGAAGGGCAAAGAAGACCGCAGATGGAGTACAGTCAAGGAAGCCAGAGACTACAAACCTCACTCAAGGAAAAGGATCTTGGGGTGATTATAACACCAGGCACATCTCCTGAGGCGCACATCAACCAAATAACTGCTGCAGCATACGGGCGCCTAGCAAACATAAGAACAGCAATCCGACATCTTAATAAGGAATCGTTCAAGACCTTGTACACTGTGTAGTTAGACCTATATTGGAGTATAGAGCACCAGTTTGGAACCCACACCTAGCCAAGCACGCAAGGAAACTTGAGAAAGTTCAGAGGTTTGCAACAAGACTAGTCCCGAAGCTAAGGGTATTGTCCTACGATTAGAGGTTAAGGGAAATCGGCCTGACGACACTGGAGAACAAGAGAGATAGATATATGATGACATAAAATACCGAGAGGAATCGACAAGTTGGAGAGAGACAGGATGTTCCAGAGATGGGACACAGCAATATGGGGTCACAATTGGAAGTTGAAGATTCAGATGAATCACAGGGATGTTTTTAGTGACAGAGTTGTTAGGAAGTGGAATAGTCTGGGAAGTGATGCAGTGGAGGTAGGATTCATACATAGCTTTAATAAGAGGTATGATAAAGCTCATGGAGCAGGACGAGTGACCTAGTAGCGACCAGTGAAGAGGCAGGCCCAAGAGCTGTGAATCGACCCCTACAGCCACAATGAGTATACACACACACACACACACAATAACGACATATAAAATACTGAGAGGAATCGACAAGGTGGACAGAGACAGGATGTTCCAGAGTTGGGACACAGCAACATGGGGTCACAATTGGAAGCTGAAGACTTATATGAATCACAGGGACGTTAGGAAGTATTTCTTCAGAGTTGTCAGGAAGTGGAAAAATCTGGGAAGCGATTTAGTGGATGCAGGATCCGTACACAGCTTTAAGAAGAGGTATGATAAAGCTTATGGAGCAAGAAGAGTGACCTAGTAGCGACCAGTGAAGAGGCGGGGTCAGGAGCTTTGAATCGACCTCTGCAACCACAACTAGGTGAGTACACACACACACTACTAACCCTAACACAAGACACATTTAAAGGAGTGAGAGGCAGCATTAGCGTCTGGGCTGCACCTTAACACTCCATAATGAAGACAGCGTCGAAACTTTGCTCCACAAAGTGGGTCACATGACACTGAAAATTAAGAGATTTTTACCTCAGAAAAGTTAAACATTTTTTATCTCCAAAAGTAAAAAAAAAAAAGTTTACTTGAAAAAGAGACAGATTTGCATGTTAAAAACAGAGATTTTGAAGGAAAAAAGCGAGATCTATTGTAACAAATTTAGAAAAAAAATTGAGGAAAAAAACTGGTGAGGGATCAGGGAATTAAAACCGATTAAAACACACACACACACACACACACACACACACACGCATCTCTCACACTCGCACATCCTGTCTTATATACACTTCCTGTTCGTCACATACGTTTTGTCTCGCATACACTTCCTGTCTCATACACGTCCTGTCCCACATGAACTTCCAGTCTCGCATACACACATTAACTTCTTGTCTTTCATACACTTCTTGTCTGTTACACATTCCTTTGTCATATATTTCCTCTCTCACACACTTCCTGTCTGTCATATATTTTGTCTCTTTCACACACTTGTCTCTCAATCCCTGTCTCTTACACATTTCCCGCCTCATAACCTCTTGTCTCACGCTCCTGACCCACTAGTATACTTGTGTATTTTCCCCAGGAAAATACACAAGTATACTGGTGGTCATATCCTCAAACTCCTCACCCCTCGTGATTCACTTCCTTCACCCTCCTCCATTCCCTTCGTCCTACCTTCCTCATGCTTTATTAATTTCTCTCCTCCATTTTCCAGTAGGACCTACCTAGCGTGGGCCAGTAATAATAATACAATAATCTTTATTTCTACAAGTACATGTACACTGTATCCAGGCCTAGCTGATATCAATGACATACTGCTATATAGAAAACCCCTTGTTATGCAGAGCATTTCGAGCAAATTAGGTCAATTTTGTCCCCAGAATGCGACCCACACCAGTCGACTAATACCCAGGTACCTATTTTACTCATAGGTCAACATGGACACCAGGTGTCTTAAGGAAACACGTCCTAATGTTTCCACTCGTACTTGGGCTCGAACTATGGACCTCAATGTGTGAGCTGAGTGCGCTAGCAATCAAGCTACGGGACACCTAGAGGACCTGCTAAGCGCGGGTCAGTATGTCCTGCCTCGCATATGGATCCAGATATATATATGCACAGTTCGAAGCACTGAGTAAACGTTTCGGCACTCGTAGCGAAACGTTTGCTCAGTATCTTGAACTGTGCATGTGTGTGTCTATCTCCATGCTGTCAGTATCACCATACCTGTTCTGTCTAGCACATGCAGGAGAACAGGTATAACTAAAGGAACACAGGAAAACAAGTAGCTGCTTTGCAGGATTGTTGGCAGGTGTGGAGGCTACGTAAGGAGAGGTGGCGCCGGGTGAGAGTTGAGGCTGCGTCAACACAACTTCAACACACTCGGGGATACAACAAACACAAAAATCTTTGTGGTAGTTTTGTAGGTCACTTGCGGCACACCCTGGATTATCTGATATCTGCTACTGCAGGAGACGAAATAGATGAATGAATAAATATATATATATATATATATATATATATATATATATATATATGTCGTGCCGAATATGTAAAACTGGTCAATTAGCAAGAACTCATTTAAAATTAAGTCCTTTCTAAAATTTTCTCTTATACGTTTAAAGATATATTTTTTTCATTAATGTTAATGTAAAAATTTTAAATTTTGCACCAAAAGAATCTTAGAAAACTTACCTAACCTTATTATAACAAGATTAATTTATTTTAGCCTAACCCAACTAAATATATTTTAGATTTGTTTACAGTAATTTAATACTAAACAAACACAGTGAAATATATTCTTTTTCGTTAAGTTCAGAATGATTTTGGCGAAATTATTGCATACACAAATTTTCACTTGTCCTATATGGCAAGATGAGCGTTGCTATTTAAGCCAAGATCGCAAGTTCTGCCTATTCGGCACGACATTATATATATTACAAAAAACGCGATTCTAAAAGCTTAGAGATCTCCAGTGAATACTAGAAAGGACTGCCCTTCTAGCATCCAGCCTGTTACTGGGTTTTCGTAACAATTAGTCAGTATCCTTGTCCAATTATCCATTAGAATTCAGTATGATTCAATAGTGTTTCAGGATTGCAATTGGTAGGCTACTAACTAGAGAAAATAAAATTTAATAAATTTATTAAGTATCGTCTAGAGGTATATCAAATTTAATTAAATTAATCACAATAATCAAAATATTAATCACTTCTCTCGTGTACAGTATTATTGTGCTGAAAGCACATATCACATTTATAATTCTTAAGTACCGTCTGGTACATTAGTATTTAATAAGATATTACAAATATGTACAAGTAAGTTTGTGTGTATGTGTGTAAGTGCTCTAAGTAGTTCGCTATGTCTCACGACTCGACTAGACTTAAACAAGTGACTGACAAAGTCCTCTCATAAACTAAGTTCTTGACCAACTGGCAATCAGAACAGTCTGCTTGAACAATAAAACGACTGATAAGCCGAACAACAATATAACAAGCAACTGCAACACAATCAGGAACAAGGAGATAATATAAAGACAGCTAGTAGGGACCATCAGCAGATCCTCCACAAAAAGTCACAAAGCTCCCATACTACTGAATCTAAGTTCAGCATAAGAAAATACCCGACTGTGACAGTACACAGATACCAGTACAAATTAGGTCAGAAGCTACAGCTCAGGACCTGAGTTGCTCAGTGTCTTTGAGACACACAACCTCAGTACAACGTCGAAAATCACTAAGTCTATACAATGTTCTGTGAACAGAGTCTCCAGAACTAACAAAAATAATGAGACATGAGACGATCTTCCAACAAGGGCCAATAAGGGAGATTTAGGCTCTTGTCAGGGATACGTCCAACCACCAAGAGAGTCTAGACCAGACTGAATACTTCAGGCGAGGTGAAGACCCCCCTCTCGATCATGTGATAGCTCCGTGGACAGCTGCAGCTCAGCAACAAGCCGGCAGGGAAACGAGCCACAAGCGATAATTACAGTAGTTAGACAATCAAGACTTGAACTTTGAGCACATAATATATGTTACATCCTACTTAACAACATAACTAAGTCAAATAATATAAAGCAATATATTTACAATTTAGCTATCATCGCAAATATAAGCAATATAAAATTATATGAAAAGGTAATATACATGTAATATACATACATACATTGCAACCCATTCAGGGGTTGCAACAATATATATATATATATATATGTGTGTGTGTGTGTGTGTGTGTGTGCCGAATAGGTAAAACTTGCGACTTTGGCTTAAATAGAAACACTTTTCTTGCCGAATAAGGGAAGCGACAATTTGTGTATGCAATAATTTCGCAAAAATCATTCTGAACCTAACGAAAAAAATATATTTCATTGTTTATTATTAAATTACTGTAAATTTATCTAAAATATATTTAGTTGGATTAGGCTATATTAAATTAACCTTGTCATAATATGGTTAGGTAAGTTTCCTAAGGTTCTTTTGGAATAAAATCATTAATTTTTATATAGCATAAATGAAAAAAATATATATATCTGTAAATGTATAAGAGAAAATTTTAGAAAGGACTTAATTTTAAATGAGCTCTTGCTAACTGACCAGTTTTACCTATTCGGCATGACATTATGTTATATACTTGTGTAGTATATAATATACGCCTGTGTCCTCCAGACTCCACGGGGCATTTGATGAACTGGGATGAGGCACAACTCGTTCTCACCGAACCAGACCTCAAACGCCGACGGTGTCTAGAAGCCTCGCTAATCGCCGTCACCGACACAACAGAGCGTAACACTGGAAACCACAAAATTTCTAAAACATTAGCATACATGATACTCGAGCAGACTAAGCTTAACCAACCCAACAACACAGGAGTCACATGATCTCATCGTCTACCCGTCCCTATCCCAACATGGCAGTCTTCAGGTCACCATGCGTCACTCACACCTCACTCTCCGCCTATATATAATGTTTTTCTACCTTTGTATGTTAGAAGTGATCAATGTCCCAGGACCGAAACGTTTTCTAATAAATGTCATAGTGTTTGCTTGCGTGTCTTTCTAAACCAAGTTGTCGGTATTTATTACCAAGGTGTATACCAATATTAAAAGTATACCAAACCACCCATACAATACCCACACAATACTCACAAAATACCACCCACACTCTCGCCCACACAATACCCACAATACCTCCCAAATAATACCATCCCACACCGCACAACTACCCATACACTTCCAACACCATTCATACCACACCATTCATACCACACCACCCACACCACACACCACTCACACTCACACCACACCCACACCA
The DNA here is from genome assembly GCF_038502225.1 of Cherax quadricarinatus. Taxonomy (NCBI): domain Eukaryota; kingdom Metazoa; phylum Arthropoda; class Malacostraca; order Decapoda; family Parastacidae; genus Cherax; species Cherax quadricarinatus. Next base: position 8,853,797 of record NC_091321.1, read on the forward strand.
CCCACACCACATCCACACCACCCACATCACACATCACACACCACACATCACACATCACACCACACATCACACACCACACACATCACACACCACACACACACCACACATCACACACCCCATCACACACCACACATCACACACCACATCACACATTACACAACACACATCACACACCACACATCACAAAACACACAACACACAACACACAACACACAACACACATCACACACCACACATCACACACCATACATCACACACCACACACCATACATCACACACCATACATCACACACCACACATCACACACCACACGCCACACATCACACACCATACATCACACACCACACATCACACACCATACATCACACACCACACACCACACATCACACACCATACATCACACACCACACATCACACACCATACATCACACACCACACATCACACACCACGTCATCTACGATGAAATTGCTGCGCCCATTTGGATCATATTTTAAACTTTTTCCTATAACTTTTTTTTTTATCGAGCGATGACTGGGCAATTGGAGCTAGAAGTAGGAAGAGGTAGAGGGAGAGGTTGAGAGTGGAGATGAAGGAAGGGATGGAGGAAGAGGGGGAAATAGTTGAAGAGAGGGAAGAAGGAAGAGGGAGGGGGAACTAGAGAAGAGATAGCAGAAGACGTAATAAAGAGGGAAGAAAGGATACAGTAGAGGAAGGGAGGGAAGAAGAAAACTACAGTAGATATAGTGGAAGAGAGGGGAGAAAGAAAGGGGGATAGTGAAAGAAGAGGGAGAAGGGGATATAGTAGAGGGAGAGCAGATAATGGAAGAGAGGAGGAGAAGGAGATTAGAGAAAAAGAAGGGAAGAGGCACTTTCGGCCTTCCCTTCTTACCTCTCCGCTCCCTGACTTTTAACTATGGCTACTCTGATATTAATACCTCAAAAATTACCCTCTTTCCACTCGCCTCTACCCGTCCCCCTGACCCTAGCCTCCCCACCATTTACTCCTACCTCCAACCATTTATTCCTACCCCCTATTTATCACTTTATTTATATTTTACGCCAGCACTCTCCTTCACTCCTATCATTCCTACCAACTTCAACAGTGAGATGTATTGCTTTAAGAATTAACAATGAAACTAGATGTCCACAAAGTCCTTTTCGCTTTCAAAATACTTTTAAAACAAATATATGAAAATGCAGTTGTCTCACTATAATAACGTAATTATCCTAACATTAAGTTCCCTGACAGATGGATTAAGTGTGATGACTCCTTGCAGAGGTAATCCCCCCCCCCTCCCGACACTTCCACTACATTTCTTGTGGCTATGAAGATAGTGTTCTAGACGCCGGTAGTTGACATTTCAACATTCCGTGCTATAATAAATGATAACATTGTAAAAGTCATACTGGATAGGCCAATATGTGGAATAACCCGGGGTATTGATTAGCTGTGTTACAGGTCACTAGAGGTATACACGCTGAAGCTGCAGGCTTAGACAACCGTGAAACTATATATGTAAAACTATTGTTTCAAGTATTACATGCAGAAAACTGCATTTTCAGAGATGTAATACAAAAAAAAAAAATATTGTAATCGGAAAAGGATTTTGTGGACAGGTCACGAAAGGCGAGATAGAATATGCGTAATTTTTAAATAGAAACCTATGATATTATCAGGATCATCAACACAAAGGATTAACCGAAAATAACCCCAGAAAGTCTAGTACTCTGGCTTATTTCAAATGGAGCATTTGGTGGTTTTCCCCAGGATGCGACCCACAACAGTCTGCTAACATTCAGGTACCTACAGTAACCTACTTACTGGTTGGTAAATAGTAGTAGGTGTAAGGAATCATGACGAACGTTTCCACTCGTTGCATTACAGTTTATAAATACCGAAAAAAAACATAAAACAAATACATGCGTAACGGTAGGATAATTAATCGTGAGCAAAACCTGCCCTAGCAAATGTTTCTTAAAGTTATGCGTCTATTTTGCATACTGCCACCCACCTTATGATGGAACCCTGGTTCCTCGGCTGTGAGCCGACGAGACTCCCACTGAACCATGAGGACTCGAGGTTGTGCAACAGTGGGCAACCTATCCTCATTTTACTACGTAAATTTTCTTAAATCATTCCCTGAAGATCACCCCAATAATATTTTAGAGATCACCGCCTCCACGGCTCTGTCCCAGACTAGGCCTCCCGGCTGATGGCATGATCAAATAAGCAGTTGGACCTAGCCACACACAGTCCAACGTACGCATCATGGACAGGATGACAAGGAACTGACTTGAACGTACCTAATTTACCCTTGAAGACTAGATAGGGCTCCTAAAGTCAATTTTTTAACCCTACTGTAAACTTAAGTTTTTTTAAGTTACGTTAAGTAGGGCTAGGTTACATAAAACTTTTAAAAATGTGTATTTAACTACACAAAGACCAATTACTAAATACAGCCACGACATGTCTGGCAATGTGATGGTTGCGAAACACCAGAAAAGTTCAAATGTGCACGAATATCACTTGTGGCAAGAGAGTAGGAGTGCAGGGAAGATCACAGTGCGTATATGAACCCAATCAAAGACGAGCTAGGAAGTGGATAGAGGTCTTCCCAAGGCCGTGAAGGCCCAATTTTAAATCTTCCTCTGGTTGACACAAAACAGCACCAGTCTGTGTGGCAACAGAGCTTGAATAGGCGGCATAGGCCACAAGTCTTCAAGCGCATCAAGAGCCAAGCAACCGAAGACTATTTTTCAATAAGTGTAGAGACACCGATACATAAGTGGAAGCACTAACAGAGCCCTAGCTGTCTTCAAGGAGGAGCTGCATAAGTTCCTCAAGTTAGTTCCCAATCATCCGGGCTGTGGTGCCTGCGTTGGACTGTGTGCGGCTAGTACCAACAGCCTGGTTGATAAGGTCATCAACCAAAATCCTTGGTCTGTGACTGGACCGTGTTGGGAAAGGATGCCTTGAGAACCGCTTCAGGTATAAGCCACCAGACAAGGACAACTGAAGAGTTGGGCAAAATTTTTGCAAATTAGCACCTATACAGTGCAATAAAAATCCAAAAGTTTCCTCTATGTAAGGTTTGAAGCCAATCTGATGAAGGAGTAATAGCCTAGGTTCATTAACTATCCGGGGTTAATAACTGTAATATAATCTTCAAACAGATGTAAATCAATCAGGTTATGCAAAACTACATAATTTTATCCACGTGGAAACGTTAAACCCACAAGGGTCATACAGCGCCTGGAAAATGTTCGGTAATCAAGTTGGATCCAAGAAGAGGGTAGCTCCAACTCCTTGCATCAAGAGGCCTTCATAAGCATCAAGGCACCTCTCTGTAAAGTAATAAGGGTATATATGCATCCTTTATATATTCCGGAATAACATTTACTGCAACCATTTTTTTAATTTCTTTTACTTTCGTAATTTCGACATATGATTTATATTCAAGGTAAAATGCAAATTTATATTCCATGTTTCTTTATATGATGCTTTTTTTTTTATAAAAAATTCATATACATATTTTTGAGTGTAGAAATTGTGAAGGAATACTCAGCCCTGTAATAACTTCAGACAGTATTACCAAGGCTGGCTCCTCCTCAGGAAAATTAATGAATAGAAAAAAAGAAATAATAACAAACATAAACACTTTAGCATATAGAAAATATAAAACACTTAAATATGAAATATTAATCCTACATTAAAGAAAATGAAAAATGAAAAAAATAAATGATAACTGAATTCAATGCTAATATATATAGGGGTGTCTGGTGTTGGTGACACTGTGCTTTTGAAATCGTAGCCGTTGCTGATTATGGGGGGGGGGGGTCGCAAGTGTTGGTTACGACCCACTGGCTAGTTCTTCACAGTATAGCCTTGAGTATATCCCAATGACAGGAAAGCAGGTTCTTTACCTCTGCAATGATGAGGGGCTACGTCCTGCAATTTCATACAGGTGCACAGGTAATTAAATCCAAAAAGGGGAAGTTTCAGGACGTTAGTCCATCTCCACCAGTTCTTCTCGTTGATTGACAGGTGACCCTCTCTGTCATCCAAGCTGAAAAGATAGACAGGTTACCCACTGCTTAAATAATCACTCTCCATGATAAGTACAATACCTAAAAGATGTGGTGATTATTACAACAGTCAACATAGAGCAAGGCTGAAAAGACTAAGTTTATTATTGGTCAAAAGTGAAGCTTTCAACCCATAAATCCACTAGAATACAAGGCAGGCATGTACTTACAGTAGTGCTGGGAGCTGTGAGTCTAGTGATTACTGTTTGGACCAGAGCCCCACACGTCACCTTTCGAGGGGGGGGGAATGGAAGGAGGAGGGGAAGGGATAGCGGGAGCTAGACTGACCCTACCTTAACAAGCAGCTGGCAGTCAAACTATCACTTTTGGGGTGGGGGAAAAAGGCGGGAATAGCGGGAGCTTGACTTACCCTACCTTAACAAGTAGCCGGCAATGAAACTATCACTTTCGTAGCGGGAGCTTGACTTATACCTTAACAAGTAGCCCAATGAAACTATTGTTACTATATACTCCTATCTATTGAACTTTTCCCTCACACTCCCCCTTACCAAGACTTATAGTCAAGGAGTATAAGAAGAATAGGCGAGGAAAAAGTTCTAACATGTGGAAGTCGCGTAAGGCAACAAATCTTCTACTGACTGTCACGACTTAACCAGTCAGAGAAATAATTGGATGAACCATTGATATACACAATATGGAACTTAAAAGCCTGGAGTGCCAATGTCCACCTCAAGAGGCGACTGTTGGTTCCCTTAAAAGTTTCTAGGTATATCAAAGGTTTGTGGTCCGTTTCTAAAATGAATTCTTTTCCCAGCAAATAAAATTTAAGTTTGGAGATACCCCACACAAGGGCTAAACATTCCTTTTCTATTGTGGAGTATCTTGTTTCTGCGGGAAGGAGTTTCCGGCTTAGGAAGCATACAGGGAAGGGAGTACCATCATGGTATTGTAGTAACACCGCACCTAAGCCAGTATTGGAGGCATCAGTTCTTAAGCAAAATGTTTTATTAATATCTGGAATCTTAAGTATAGGGTCTTTCGAAAAGATACTTTTAATCTCATTAAACTTTTCCCGAGCTACGTCGGAAAGTTCAAGAGGTTCCTTCACAGACTTTTTAAGGAAGTCGGATAAGATGCCTGTAAGATCAGTAAGGTTCGGGATAAACCGTGCATAAAAATTTACAGAACCAAGAAAGCTACGCATGAGCTTCTTGGTTTTGGGGAATTTAAATTCTAATAAAGCTTTGATCTTACTGGGGAGAGGCTGCAGAGAGTTATTAGAAAGTATCAGTCCAAGATATCTAATCTTGTTATACCCAAGGAAGCATTTCTTCGGCTTGGCAGTGAGGCCATGTGAGCGTAACCTACGCAAAACTGATGTTAATGTTTGGATATGTTCGCCCCACGTGGATGTCATTACGTAAATGTTATCAAAATAAACTGAAACATTTGGCATATTACCCAAGACCTTTCTCATCAGTCTCACGTAGGTAGCACAGGCAGTTACCAAACCGAAGGGCATAGTTCTATATTGCATCAGTCCTTGGTGTGTAGGAAAAGCGGTGTACTGCTTAGAAGAAGGATCTAACATTACTTGATGATATGCCTGTGCAATATCAATCTCTGAAAAGAAGGAAGCGTCATAAAATTTGTGTAGATCGCTATCTATTAAGGGCATAGGCTCAGCATCCCACCGAGTTATAGCATTAAGGCCTCTGAAGTCAATAGCAAGTCTATATGAATTATCCTCCTTCTTAACCATGACTACTGGTGAACAATATGAAGATACTGAAGGTTCAATGATCTTTAGTTTTAATAATTTGTCTACCTCTCGGTCAAATGCATCCCTAAGGTGAACTGGAACTGGGTATAATTTTCGTTTGATAGGATTGTCTTATGGACTACCGTGGAGGTAACACCTGGAATATCAGTAAAGACGTCTGAAAAGTTACTCACACATTGAAGTAGTTCATGTCTCTTATGGTCATCCAAAGATTCATTAATATTAATGTTGGTTGCGCCCGAGTGGTCAAGAGTCACCAAGTCATGTAGTTCTTCATCATAGTCTAAGTTAGAGGTGTCAATTACGCACACTTTACATTCTTCAGTTGTCTTATCAAGTTCGTGTGGAAAAACTAAGTCAAAGTTATTAAGGCAGTTAACCGAATTTCTTCGGTAATATTTCTTAAGGATGTTGATATGATAAAGCTTAGGTTTCCCCTTGACTTCTATGAGGTAATCAACTTTCCCACAAATTTTTAATACTTTATATGGACCTTTCCATGCTACTAATAATTTATTTGACTTGATCGGCAAAAGTACAAGAACTTCATCCCCTACTTTAAAACTTCTCCTCTGACTTTTGGAATCAAAATATGTTTTGTACTGGTCCATTGACAAACTTAAGTTTTTCGAAACTATGTCAGAGGTCTCCTCAAGTTTGGATCTAAGGTCAAGGAGAAACTGGTAAGAAGACTGAACCTCAGCATTTACCTCCTCATTAGTCCATAAGTCATGAAGGATGGACAATGGGCCTCTGGCCTGTCTACCATAGAGAAGTTCAAAAGGTGAAAACCCCAAAGAGTCACTGGGAACTTCCCTCATGGCAAACAAAGCACAGGGTAGGTAACGATGCCACTCCTTAGGTTTAAGGGAGCAAAGTTTCCTTAAAATGGACTTGAGAATCGAATGCTGGCGCTCAATCCTCCCATTACAGCTGGGATGATAGGGTGTGGTGAAGAGAGGCTTCACTCCCAGAAGTTGGTATAGATGTTGCATTAAGTCAGATGTGAATTGTGTCCCACGGTCAGACAAAATTTCTCTAGGGATGCCCACTCTGGAGAAGATGGACAAAAGGGCTTCAGCCACCTCTGTAGTGGTTATGGTCTTTAAGGGTATGGCTTCAGGGAAACTCGAAGCATAATCAACTAATGTTAATATATATCTATGTCCCCCAGATGAAAGTGGAGATAAAGGACCAACGATGTCAATAGCTACTCTTTCAAACGGTACCGTAAAGATAGGCATTTTGACCATAGGTACTCGCCTGGTACCTCGGGAGGATGACAGTTGGCAAACTTTACACGATCTACAATAGGTAGTGACATCTGAGGACATTTTTGGCCAAAAATAGGTTTCCCTAATTTTATTTAAGGTTTTACGATGCGAGAAATGTCCGGCCACTGGCAGGTCATGAGCCATTTTAAGAACAGTCTCTCTGCATTGACTTGGAACAACTAAGATGGAATAGTCTATCTCATCTGAATTTAATTTGAATACTGACTTGTACAAGATACCTTTTATATATTCAAATTTATATGAAAAGTTTTTCCTTTGGATCACTTGATTTTGTTTAGCGGCATTATGGCAATTCTGAAGAGAAGGGCAATTACGTTGTAACTTGACAAAGGAGTCCTTCGATATATCTAAAGGCTTAAAGTCAGGGAAAATCAAAGGATGGACAGTAGGAGAAGCCTGGGCTTTGGTCTGAGCCCTAGTCAAGACATTTATGGTATCGGAGGTGATATCTTTACTTTCATCTAACAAGTGAACCGGTGATCCTACTACCTCGCTTTCGAGAGTAGCATCAATGGTTTTTAATCCCACATGAATCTCACGAGACATTGTCTCATCTGAACTTTCAAGGGGCTTCTCTGACTCTACAGGAAGAGGATCTGAAAAGCTTATGTCCACCTTTGGCGATGAAAGGTCAACCTCAGAAGGAAGAATGGCACCTTTTACATTACCTATTAGTACGGAGCAAGAAGTGATGGGAGCTAGTACGGCTTCAGACCAACCTGTGAACCATTTAGACCTAATGTAACAACGGATGGTAGGAAAAGTGTCCGTACGGCCCAAGTAGTCTGAAAGTATAGCAGAGGAATGAGTTTCTTTAAGGTTAGGGAACAGCTTATCAGAAATGACTATACATGTGCATCCAGTGTCTCGTAAAATGGTAGATACATTAAGTCCATTAACTGTTCCTGAACAGAAGGGTGCTTGGTCATTACAGTCTTTAAAACATCTTCCAACTTTTTGGACCTTCTTAGAAGGACAATCTGGACGTTTATGTCCCTTAACACCACACAAATGACAAACAGGAATAAAAGAAGTCATTTTACTTTCCATTAGAGGCTTTGATTTCTTAAGGTCTGATGAACCCTTGCCCTTAGGGTTCGATCCCTTTAGGTCTTTATAGGAATTGTGAGCCTCAGATATCAGCAGCCTCAGCAACTTCCTCAGCTTTAATCAGGTTACGTTCTCTGATGAATGTTCGTATCTGATGGGGAAGAGCTGTCAGGAACTGGTCAGCAACCATGAAGTCTCTAAGAGATTCATAACTGTGATCAATTCCTGAACTCTCTATCCAAAAGTCGAACAAACGAAAGAGTGTTACCTGTAACTGCTGAAAGTTCTGGCCAGGCTGTAAGGTGGCATACCTGAAATCTTTCCTGTAAGAATTAGTGGTTTTTTGATATGCTTTAAGGATTGCCTTCTTCAGTAGGTTATAATTACATATGATATCCTGCGACAAAGTTGCATAGATATTCAAGGCTGTACCAGAAAATAACATTCCTAACCTGGTAGCCCAGGTGTCAGCAGGCCATTCACAGAGGGTAGCGGTATTTTCAAACCTGATAATGTATGAAGTTATGTCTTCCCCCTCTGTGAAGGGAGGTAAATTAGGTGTTGGAATATGTGCACTGACTGCACGTTGTTCCATTACTCCTTCCTCTAATTGTTGTTGTGTAAGAGTTAACTTTTTATTCTCTAATTCAAGGCGAGATTTTTCGAGCTCGCGATCCTTTTCTCTCTCTATTAACTCAAGTTCTCTAGCTTTTTCCTCACGTTCTCTAGCTTTTTCCTCAACTTCTCTATCCTTTGCTTTTTCCTCAAGCTCTCTTATTTTAGCCTGTTCCTCACGTATTTTAGCCTGTTCCTCATGTATTTTAGCCTGTTCCTCACGTTCTCTAGCTCTTTCTTCACGATCAAGTCTATCACGCTCCTTTTTGTCTTCTCTTTCTCTTTCTAACTGTCTTTCTTGGATTTCTCTCTCAATTCTCTCTCTCTCCTTTTTCTCTTCTCTTTCGATTCTCTCTCTCTCCTTTTCTTCTTCTCTTTCCCTTTCTGTCTCTCTTCTCTCTCAATTCTCTCTTTCAAGTCTTTCCTGGATCTTAGCACTAATGATTCTAAATTTTTCCCTGTTATTCCTAACTTCCAGCATTCATCCAAAACTGGTATTCCTCCATGCTTGCAAGAATAACTTAAACTATCAGGGGAAATGAAACGGGTATTAAAGAAAACAGAGGGTTCAATTCCTGCTCTGTTCAAACTGTAAATAAACCAGAGGGCTCGATCCCTGCTTCAATTAAACAATATGTATTAATTAAAACGAAGGGTTCTATGCCGGCTCCGAGCAAACAGTAAGTAGAATGGGGTCCCTTGACCATCCAATCTTCTCACCAACAAATCAAGAGTGTCCAACGACAGTTCCCTTGATAAAATAAAGAGCTCAATGAAACAAATTGTCACTGGAAAATCTCGGGTCCCTAGAGTCTAATCCTCCAAAGTGTTTCAAGCTCACAAGAAAGGTGGCAGAATTAAATATTATATCCTGCCTGACTTGACTTACAATAAATTGAGACTATAACAATCACCAAATCTTTGAAATACCTGTACCGTAGTCCTACCATAGAGAATGATTACTCACGGCTGGTGGTAACCATCTGTGGTATGCAGCGTTGAAGTTCCAATGGTAGATTCGAGATGGAATTGAATCTTGATTCTGTCGAGTTGTATCCTGGCAAGGTCGCCACTTGTGAAGGTTTACTCAGCCCTGTAATAACTTCAGACAGTATTACCAAGGCTGGCTCCTCCTCAGGAAAATTAATGAATAGAAAAAGAAATAATAACAAACACTTTATTATATAGAAAATATAAAATATAAAACACTTAAATATGAAATATTAATCCTACATTAAAGAAAATGAAAAATGAAAAATATAAATAACTGAATTCAACGCTAATATATATAGGGGTGTATGGTGTTGGGGACACTGTGCTGTTGAAATCGTAGCCGTTGCTGATTATGGGGGGGGGTCGCAGGTGTTGGTTACGACCCACTGGCTAGTTCTTCACAGTATAGCCTTGAGTATTATATCCCGATGGCAGGAAAGCAGGTTCTTTACCGCTGCAATGACGAGGGGTTACGTCCTGCAATTTCATACAGGTGCACAGGTAATTAAATCCAAAAAGGGGAAGTCTCAGGACGTTAGTCCATCTCCACCAGTTCTTCTCGTTGATTGACAGGCGACCCTCTCTGTCATCCAAGCTGGAAAGATAGACAGGTTACCCACTGCTTAAATAATCACTCTCCATGATAAGTACAATACCTAAAAGATGTGGTGATTATTACAACAGTCAACATAGAGCAAGGCTGAAAAGACTAAGTTTATTATTGGTCAAAAGTGAAGCTTTCAACCCATAAATCCATTAGAATACAAGGCAGGCATGTACTTACAGTAGTGCTGGGAGCTGTGAGTCTAGTGATTACTGTTTGGACCAGAGCCCCACACGTCACCTTTCGGGGGGGGGAGGAGGAGGGGAAGGGATAGCGGGAGCTAGACTGACCCTACCTTAACAAGCAGCCGGCAGTCAAACTATCACTTTCGAGGTGGGGGAAAAAGGCGGGAATAGCGGGAGCTTGACTTACCCTACCTTAACAAGTAGCCGGCAATGAAACTATTGTTACTATATACTCCCTCACTACTCCTATCTATTGAACTTTTCCCTCACAGAAATATTTCATGTGCATAAGTATATATTTCACCATCCTCGTCTACTCACTCCTAGGTCTGCTACTGCCGTCCACCCACTCCTAGGTCTGCTACTGCCGTCCACTCACTCCTAGGTCTGCTACTGCCGTCCACTCACTCCTAGGTCTGCTACTGCCGCCTACTCACCCCTAGGTCTGCTACTGCCGCCTACTCACTCCTAGGTCTGCTACTGCCGCCTACGCACCCCTAGGTCTGCTACTGCCGCCTACTCACTCCTAGGTCTGCTACTGCCGCCTACGCACCCCTAGGTCTGCTACTGCCGCCTACTCACTCCTAGGTCTGCTACTGCCGCCTACGCACCCCTAGGTCTGCTACTGCCGCCTACTCACCCCTAGGTCTTCTACTGCTGTCTACTTAGTTCCTTACTAACCATTGCCATCTTCTCCTAGGATCAACTATATTACTCTGACGCCTACCATTCATATCAGCTCAGCTGCCATAGTTCAGCTCCGTTCTTCTGGTTACCATGACAATATCTCCCATCCAAGAACTAAGCTTTAGTGGCTACCATGACAATATCTCCCATCCAACAACTATGTTCTAGTGGTTACCATGACAATATCTCACTCCCACAACTACGTTCACGGTAAGACCAGTATCACATCACCAGCCCTGGGTGTCTTCCAAAGTGTAAATGACAATCACGTTAAAACTCCAAATCTCGGAATTGGAGTCTCTCCAGGATATCTCAGAATGCAGCCAGAGGTGGCCATTCTGTCGTATGAAGATGGCCACTCTGTGGCCTAGAGGCGGCATCACTAAACTATAGGTGATATTATAGTTGTATCACCGTAGACTAGAGATAGTATCGCTGTGGACTAAAGATACATTACTGTGTATTTGAGGAAACATTCCCATATATAAGAGGGAATATCACTGTGTACATGAAGTGACATCACTGTATACTAGAGGTGTGGAATAAATTATATGCAGCCTTAATGACCCTCATGTAGTCGACTGTCTTTAAACCTAATTAATCAACCAACCTTTCGCTTGTTCGGTTGGCAATTGCTGCACACACAAGGAGATCAAGCTAGGTCGCTTATCTTCATTTAGCAACACAATCTAACACTCATAAACAATTTTTGCAGGATGTCGATTTTGGAACTTAAAATTTCTGCGTTGTCGTGTTTCCGGCCTATGTCCATATTCCGGACTTTGTCGTTGTTAATGTACACTGTGGGCATTGTCGTTGTTAAGGCTGGCAGTGACAGACTTCGCTCCGAGTATCAATAAAACACTGCTAAACTTCCAGCTCATAACTTTACATTCTGTCATTATGGATTTGGCGTCAGCACTCGGTCATGTGTGAATTTAATGTGTTCGGAGTTGGAGCATTGCTAATGTGCAGCAGATTTGTGACTAAGTCTCTTGAGGCCTATTTCCTCTGTAGAAAGACTGTGTTTATGTGGAGTACTGACTTACATTAAACAGATCTTGTCTCTGATATGCCTTGTTGATGTCTACACACCATACGTGTTCATGAGCAGATATCTATATATATACACACACACACACACGTCGTGTACAGGAGAGTTCGACACACTGATATACTTGTATGTCTTTATATTTTATCATTTATATGTTCTATCCTGGAGCCAACTATTTTCCAGAGAGAGAGAAGGGGGGGGGGAATAGGGATGATCATAAAGTAAAGAGCAGAAGAACAAAGAAGTGTGAGTGAGGGCAAGGGAGTGTGAGGGGAAGCAAGGGAGTGTGAGGGAGGAGCAAGGAAGTGTGAGGGAGAGCAAAAGATAGAACCAGCGAGAGGAGAGCGATGTAAGGTGGGGGCAGAGAGAGTGCAAGGAAAAGAAAGCATAAAGAAGCATGATAGAAAATAAGGAAGAGGAGAAGAGAAAAATAGAATTAGAGAGAGCAACAAAGATGAAGAAGGGTTGTACATATCATAGCGTGTTGGTGGGTATCCGGGTTAAAGGCTTCGCTCTCAACAAATTGAGTTTTGTGGTAATGGAAGAGAGGGAGTGGTGAGGGAGCGGCGAGGGAGTGGTGAGGGAGCGGCGAGGGAAGTGGTGAGGGAGCGGCGAGGGAAGGGACAGGGGAGATAGAAGGGAAAGGAAAAGGAGAGGAGGGAGGTTCGAGAGAGGCGCACAGGACCAACTGACCAAATGAAAGCCTTGATCTATAGTTAGCTCCAATTCACACTCTCTCTCTCTCTCATATTATTTATATATATATATATATATATATATATATATATATATATCGTGCCGAATAGGTAAAACTTGAGATTCTGGCTTAAATAGCAACGCTCTTCTTGTTCAATAAGGCAAGCGAAAATTTGTGTATGCAATAATTTCGCAAAAATCATTCTGAACCTAACGAAAATATATATTTCATTGTGTTTGTTTATTATTAAATTACTGTAAATTTATCTAAAATATATTTAGTTGGATTAGGCTAAATTAAACTGCGCTTGTTATAGTAAGGTTAGGTAAGTTTGCTAATTTTTTTTGGTACAAAATGATTAACTTTTACATTAACATAAATGAAAAAAATATACATCTTCAAACGTATAAGAATTTTTTTTTTAAAAGGCTTAATTTTAAACGAGTTCTTGCTAAATGACCAGTTTTACCTATTCGGCACGATATATATATATATATATATATATATATATATATATATATATATATATATATATATATATATATATATACATAAATAATTGTAGATGACCATTCTCACCCTTCCATTCCTCTTGTATCCACTATGATCTATCTCCTTGCTGTATCCACCGATGCCTCCCACCCTAATTCCCATCCTTAACTTTCTCCCTTTCTCTCTCTCTCTCTCCACTTTCTAACCAACTTTATCGCCCCACTCCTCCTTTCCTCTCCCTACTTCCCCACCTCAAAAATTATAAGTCCATTTATCAGAGTAAAAACATTAGCTCGTGACCCAAGTCCCGCTGGCTGATCTTTTTTTTCAGTCGCTCCGCGGAGCATCACTGGACCACCATGGTTAACGACTGACACCGGACCACCATGGTTAACGACTAACAGTGGACCACCAATACCATAGTTAACTAGCACAGGACCAGCACTATAATTAACGATGACTGACGCATTTGATTACTTTTACTGTTAAGAGGCGGCGGTGCCACAGTTACTACTGTTATTGTTACTACAACTGCTGCTGCTGGTTGCTTGATGTTGTTATTGCTGCTGAGGCTTGTGTTGCTACTAGTGCACTCCACGCTACTCTTAAACTACGGTTTTTACGGAAGCTACTGCTATTATTAGTGGTTTTAATAAAATATAAATTTACCAAGTCCCAGCTCATTTAATATATATATATATATATATATATATATATATATATATATATATATATATATATATATATATATATATATATGGGTTAATAAAATCCCATTAATAGCCCAGACAGGTCCAAATTTTTTCTTTGGCTTTGTTAGAGACAATTTTTTTCAAACTGGCTATTACATGTACTCGATTGTAATACTTTTAATTTCACACCATACATTAGTAAATTAAATATGGTTCCTTTCAGAAAATTAAGGAAAATATAAAATAAGATCTTAGGGTATACAAGACTAGTTATGAATTTATCTTTAAGAATTTCAAGGACCAGCTTGTACAATACTGAAGATAATGAATCATTCACAGCGTAAACTATTTGGGTGGTACAGTATAATGTTTACGTTCATTAAGTTACTCATAACTAGAACATTAATAGTTTATTTTAAAAATCTGTATGTCATGAAAAGTTTCCCTGATTGAGAGTTTCCCAAATAATGTTGACGATTGCATTCTTAAGATCATGGTGCAAAAAGTGATCAGTGTTAGGTAAGACAGACTGAAAAGAATCCTAGAGTTAAGATCAAAGCAACACTAACATAGTATTAGATCTGACCATCATACGAATACTCTTGTTTACTCGTGCAAAATATTTTAATCACTCCTCCAGGGGTTACAAAGCTGTTTTATAAATAATCAAACCAAAGTTTTAAATATACTTTACACACACACACAAGTTGATTGTAATCCAAACTACACAAATTCAGAACTTTATGCAATTACAAATAAAATCTGTGAAATTTATTGGCTAAGTCGGCAGTTAAGTAAGTCTTAACTTATATATGACCTAACATAGTGTGTCTGTGCAAGATCTTCTTGGATACACTTTGACACTGATAGTCTAACGGATATGCTGCTACGAGACAGCACCAGAACGCCACTGATCTGATCGCGAATGGTTACCGCCTGATTGCAACTGATTTGACCCCGAAGTGTTTGACATTCATTGTTCTCACTTAACGCAATACAAAATTACCGTATTTTCCGGCATATAAGGCTCGCACTTTTTCCAACAAAAAGTCTTGGAAAATCACCCTGCGCCTTATACATTCAAGGTCAGGGCCAAGGGTAGGCTTTGAATTACGCTTTAGCGTAAAGTAAGAAGATAATTAATGATTTACCATTATGCTTCGGTCGTGCGCCTTATATGCCGGAAAATACAATACCAAACCTTTCATTGAGATGATTATTGGACAGGAATTACTGTGCTAAAATTAACTTATTCAAATAAATTAAAGTATGCAATAGATTAAATAAGGATGGATTCAATAATGCCCCACATTATCATCAGATGGTAGAACCAGTTTTCAACTTTGGTGACAACATATATGACAGAACACACCAACTCTAGTATTGCACATTCTAATATCATTCATTTTTATATTCACACACAAACTTGTTCAATCCTTTTCCTCTTTGTCCTACACACACATTTTTGGGGACATTGCATGCAGTGAAGCAAATATATTGGCGGTTAGATCAACTGAGGTCAACTGATCCTTCTTCTTGGTGACAGAAACTCGTATCTTACTTATTCCATTCTATTCCAGAGAGAAAGAATGAGTTAGATCAGAGTTAGTGGAAAAAAAGTGTTTTTTGAGATGTGACATACGGTCAGGGTGAGCAGTCATGAGGGGATACTGGGAAACCAGTCTGTCATCATCATCTTTCACTTCTTTCTCCAAACACCCTTTCTCCCTGATATTCCCTTCCACACACCACCCTTTCTCCACACACTACCCTTTCCACACAAACCCTTCCACACACCCCTTCCACATACTACCCCTTCCACTCGCTACCAATTCCACACATTACATTCTTCCACTTTTGGCCACGGCAACACTGCTCCACCATCGAAGGTGGATATGGAAATGAATTAGTATCACTTCTCACTGAAGAATAAATTATTTCTGGAACGGTGTAAAGTAAGTCAAATATGGCGTGTGGGAAAACGTAGAATTATATATCACTCCCCTTCCTCCATGATTATTATTATTATTATTATTATTATTATTATTATTATTAAAAACAAGCACTAACACCATACTGGTGATACAGACCTAAGAGGAAGAGACTATGATGTCATCTTATTCTCAAGCTGATACGTCAGTCTTCTTACGAATTACGCAGCGTCAATTTCCTTACGCTTCATATAATTCTACAAAGACTATTTTCCTTCTTTAATTTAAATTGGGTAAGGATGAGTTATATGAACCTTTAAAACGTATGAAAACACACATAAGCAAATAAAAAAAAGAACCGCTGCGATACGTCTGGCAACGAGGAAACTGAATTTAAACAGACGTCGTTGACATCTGTACGATTATCACCGCTGGACGATGGCGAAATACTGTGCTAAGTATTTACATGTATTTTCTCCTTTATTTTATCTTTTGCTTTGTATCCGGTATTGTAGGCTTGAGAAATATGAAAATTATAACGATGTAGGATCGATCCTCCTATCCTTCGTGACGAGAGTTGCGACTGTGACCGTCTTAACGAGTACAGAGAGGTAGCTCGTCCGTCTTGCGCTTGAAAGACGTAGGATCGAGCTTCCAAGCACTCCTTGTGTTGACCGACCCCACACGAGTTTAGCGCTTCATGAATGATAATTTTTTGAAGCTTTCAGATGCTACTTTTGAGAATTTATATTTGCTACAATCCCTCCTACCCTACACTCACTCAAGCCCCACTTCCCTTACACTCACTCAAGCCCCACTTCCCCTACACTCACTCAAGCCCCACTTTCCCTACACTCACTCAAGCCCCACTTCCCCTACACTCACTCAAGCCCCACTTCCCCTACACTCACTCAAGCCCCACTTTCCCTACACTCACTCAAGCCCCACTTCCCCTACACTCACTCAAGCTCCACTTTCCCTACACTCACTCAAGCCCCACTTCCCATACACTCACTCAAGCCCCACTTTCCCTACACTCACTCAAGCCCCACTTCCCATACACTCACTCAAGCCCCACTTTCCCTTCACTCACTCAAGCCCCACTTTCCCTACACTCACTCAAGCCCCACTTTCCATACACTCACTCAAGCCCCACTTCCCCTACACTCACTCAAGCCCCACTTCCCCT